>NW_024039269.1:452500-527500 GCF_016077235.1 Cyprinodon tularosa | reverse complement strand
AAAGAGCAAATCAATTTTAGATCTACCATTCAGATCACTGTGCAATTAGCTCATATTTAAATCCATTAGTGTTGATTTCAGAATCTCCTGCTGCTAATTGCATTAATTTTGGACAATTGGGTTTTATACTGAAAGGGTTGCAGTCGCTGCCAACTTAGGCAGCTGTATTATAACTCTGCAACGTCCCCTGACTCAAATTTCCCATAACCATCAAATGTTTTCCCTCTAGGTCTAATCATCACGAATCCATTTTTCTTTGTGTCTCCATAATGGATGGCAGGAAATATTAGGAACTGCAGTGCAGAACTTAGCAGTTGACCTGTACAAGAAGGAACAGAAACGCAGAGCAGATGTGTGAGGGGGAAGGTTTAGGGTGCCACATGCTGATCTGCCCCTTTGGTCTCAGAGAGATAATGGCTGCGTTTAAATTCATAGGCTGCAATCTCCGAGGTCATGCTCTATCTGGACTGGATCTTTTCAAGAAAATCAGGAGACCAGAAGAGTTTAGGCTGTAAATCAAACAGGTCCAGCCTTTGCGGCTTTTACCACCCTACGCTCTGTTGCTTAGTAACCGTGAGAGTTGACACACAAAGCAGAAAAAGAATGAATACAAAACTTTTCAAAACTGTTTCTTTTCAAATATTTTCTATTTACCGTAAATTCTCTAATATTGGCCTGTATTCCAATAGCGGCCGGGACTCTAACATTGGCCGGTCTCGCTGTCAGAGGAGGTAAATAATGGCCGGTCTCTAATACAGGCCGGGGCTATAAACGTTTTTTCTGGGCATACCTCAACATTATACTTGTGGTAGTAAGTAACATACAAGTACCACAGCCCTGCGCAGCTGGACGACAGGCCCTGACTGCTGCCCGTCTGCGCGAGGAAGAGAACAGACACGCAGCAGAACAGGAGGAGCGCGAGTGATGAGGAGATTAAAGGGAGAGATGAAGAGGAGGAGAAAAACTGAGGAGGAGAATTAAACAGAATTGGAGGATTTTTTTTTTTTTTTTTTACTTCAAACCAAGCGAGACATGGTAACTGTACTTTTTCAATAAATGAACCTAGTGTTTTATAGGTTCAAATAGACACAAAATCTCATTTTTATTCATTCCACTGGCAGTCTGTTTTGCTCAAATAGCAATAGAGGCCTGTCTCTAATTCTGGCCTCTATCCAATAAAGGCCTGGACCGCGATGCACTTGAGTGAAATAAAGGCCCGGGCCTATATTAGAGAATTTACGGTATTTCTTTTATTGTAAAGTGAACAAATACCACACTCACAAGAATCCAGAGTGGAATAAAGGTTCCAACCACCGGGAGCAGGAACAGATCAAATCAAATGTAATGATAGAAACCTTAGTCAGTTAAATAACCTGCTGCTGTCATTCTGCACATCTCTGATGTTGCTGCTATTTTCAAATATCCATTACTGGAAAAATGTCCATTTCTTTTTTTTTTTTTTTTTATTATTCTACAGTTTTATATTGTTCAAGCACTTTACAGTATTTTATTGTTTATCTTTTAACTCTTCATCGTTATGTTATTCTTATAAATTTTTCTAAGGTTCACATTTGTGTGACCATTCTTTTAGTAAACATTAGAATTTCCCCATTGTGGGGACAATAAAGGGATTTTCTATTCTATTCTATAAAAAGGGGAAGTAGCAAGATGTAAGTAAGTCTAAAAAATGTATGTATAAAAAATATATCTGCAAAATCTCTAATATTCAACAAGAAAAAGTACCCAGTTAAGCAAATTGTGTCATGAAAGGGTGTTTGTATGGAGGACCCAAATGCAGAGACCAGTTGGCAGAGGTGAATTAAAGTCCATTTATTAAAGTTCACAGGTCCAGGGGCAGGAATCAAAGTCCAACTGAAAACAACAAACGCACCTGAACCAAGGAGACATCAGGGGTAACCAAAACTAGGAGCCAGGGAGAGATGAGGTACACAGACAGAAGTTAGACGAGGATCCAGCAAACAGGAACTGAAGAGGGAGGGCTTTTAAAGGGGAAAGAGACAAAGAGAGGGCTAACGAGGGAATTGAAAACAGGTGCAGGCAGAACAGAAAAACAGAGCAAGGGAGGACACAAGAGGGCAGCAGAGGACAACAAATGGAAAACCAAGAAAAACAGGAACAAACAGACCAAGACTCTGACAAATTGTGCAAAATAGCAAATAAAAAATTTAAATCCTATCAGATTTATAGTCCCCACCCTGCAGATATATTATAATCTGTCCTTAAATTACAGCCAAACCCATTTACACAGTAACAGAGAAAACCTTTAGATAAATCAAACATTACCGCCACATATCTGACTCAATAACCATTAAAACAACTATTTTTATTCATTTCAGACGGAACTACTCACAGACTTGGATTATAATAAACTAAAGTTCCAATATTTACCACGGTTTAGTGCCAAATACCTTATTCTTCTAATCACAGAGCAGCTTGCTTTGACTCGCAATGAATCATGGGATATCCAAGGCTACGTAGGAAACATCGGACCTGTTCTTCAAAACGAGCAAAAAGAAGAACGCATTTGTCGGCTGAATAACGAGGAGTCAACCAGACATCGGTGCCGCACTATGACGTAATCGACTGACAAATCTGGCCTTCAGAGGATGCAGCCCATGAATTAGAACGCTCCCAGACTGAGATAAAATGGGCGGGGTCTATAATCCTTAAAGAAAACCTGAGAAGGAACAGATGAAGAGGCAGGAAGGGGGAAAAAAAGCTGCTCTCATCAGCCTGTTTCTTCTGTTTCAGTGACTGTCTTTACTGCCAAATGCTTTTCCTCGCGCTCTCCTCCAGGACCCAGAATCTTGACCCTGTTCTCAATGGCTTCCTCTATCAGATTTGGCGTATAGAGAAGAGGCATTCAGAAATTTGGGGACAGAAAAAAAACGCAAAAACAGGGAAATTCATTATTAAAGGAAACAAAAAGAAAAAGACATTTTAAAAACTGATTTACATGTTGATTGCTGCTCGTTGATTAATGGATGCCCTCTTAGCAGAAGAACAGTTGGAACATTTATGGCTGCAACAACGATTATTTTTATAATCAATTAGTCTGATTCTAACTTTTTCATTTTACTTGATTAATAATTGGAAACCAAAATATGTCTAATAATAAGTTCAACCAGCTAAAGCTAAACCAATGCCACTGCACGTGTTCAGGATGGAGCATATTTACAGAAAAGGTTTTTAAAAAATCTGAAATACAAGGTAAACGTGTGCTTATCATTTATTTGTATGCTTTGAAGTATAATCCTCTTAACAATTAATTATTAAATTAGTTGATTATTTCAGTTATCAATTATTTATTTGATTTAATGTTTCAGGCTGAAATCTCTACGGTCTGAAGAGTTGCAAAAATGTGAAAATGATGATTTATTAGTTTGCGTTTGGATTTATTTGTTTTGTTAGTTTTGTTTGCTTCTACCTCTAGGTTAGAATACCTGAAGCTAACTTTTAGCTCCTGGCAGCGAGCTCTGAAGCCGAAGCGGTTTTAGGAGGTCCTTATTGGCTGCTTGTCAGGTTAGGGACTGATCTCAACGAGCTCTTAGTGCTGGTTAAACTATAAATGGTCCAACCCAACATTTTTTTCTCAGACCAGCTTCTGTCCCACAGCCTCTCAGAGCTCCACATGTTCTCATCAAACCAAAACATAAAGATGCCTGCAGACATTTGCAGTTTCTTTCCATCCATCCATCCATCTTCTTCCTCTTATCTGGGGTCGGGTCGTGGGGGTAGCAGCTTTAGTAGGGAGGCCCAGACGTCTCCCCAGCCACTTGGACCAGCTCCTCCGGGCGAATCCCAGGGCGCTCCAAGGCCAACGGAGAAACTTAGTCCCTCCAGCGTGTCCTGGGTCTCCCCCCTGGGCCTCCTCCCGGTGGGACGTGCCTGGAACACCTCACCAGGGAGACGTCCAGGAGGCATCCTAACCAGATGCCCGAGCCACCTCAACTGGCTCCTCTCGATGTGGAGGAGCAGCGGCTCTACTCTGAGGAAGAGCCCAGACAAAGTACGGAGAAAACTCATTTCAGCTGCTTGGATCCGGGATCTTGTTCTTTCAGTCATGACCCAAAGCTCATGACCATTGTTACGTTCAAAATTGTAGGTTCATGATAAAAAGAAACTAAGTCCACACAGAATAGGGTTTTTGGCTCCTGCAGGAGGAGAGAGCCACGTTCAGCCACATCTTGCTCTCTCTCGGTCTCCTCAGCAGAAGCCTTTTATTAGCAGATCATAACACATGGGTTGGGTTACAGAATAGTGTTCTTCTGACAAGGCAATTGATTGGGTCCTAGGACAAAATGCTCCTCTTGATTGAATCACAGCAGGATGCAACCGTGTGACTTTGCCTCATGACCTAAAGATTGAATCACAGGATAGCAGGATGCAGGTCACAAAAGTCTACGACCCTCTTGATTGAATCACAGCACACAAATGTAGCATAATTTTATAATCATAACTCTAACAACCATAGATGAGGGTAGGAACGTAGATCGACCGGTAAATTGAGAGCTTTGCTTATTGGCTCAGCTCTCTCTTAGCCACAACAGACCGGTACAGCGCATGCTTCACCGCAGACGCCGCACCAATCCATCTATCGATCTCCTGCTTCATCGTCCCCTCATTCGTGAACAAGACCCCAAGATACTTAAACTCCTCCACTAGGGGCAGTACATCCTCCCCAACCTGGAGAAGGCACTCTACTCTTTTCCGGTTTAAGACCATAGTTTCCCTTTGAAGGCACTGATCCTCATCCCGGCCGCTTCACACTCGGGTGCGAACCGCTCCAGTGAGAGCTGTAGATCACGCCCTGATGAAGCCAATAGAACCACATCATCTGCAAATATCAGAGATGCAATCCTAAGGCCACCAAGACAGACCAGACATCTGTAGCAGCTGTTCAGTTAAGGTCGCTCTGTCTTCTGAATTACTCCGCTCTCCTAGCCGACATCATTACAAACTCTGACTGGTTTTCATGGTTGCAGTTTGTGGGGTGTAGCCTTCGGGAGGAAAGGGGCGTGAAAAGCCAAAACAGCTAATTTAGAAAAGGTCTGAGTGAGGAAGTTTCTGGTTTCTGCTGGCTGTGTAATCTGAGAGGAATTTTCCTCATCAAATAGCAAAACATGTCCTGGAGGCCTTATGTTTCTTTGTAGGCCGTTTGTATCTATGCTTCTTTTTCTATGTCTGCTTCTGTCTCCTTGAACCCCAGTGGGCCTCAGCAGATGGCCGCTCACACTGAGCCTGGTTCTGCTGGAGGTTTCTTCCTGTTCAAAGGGAATTTTTCCTCTCCACTGTCGCTACAAGCATGCTTAGTGTGAGGGATTGCTGAAGAGTCAATGAGTCGATGCAATCAACTGGTTTTGCTTAGATGTAAAACTTTGAATCAATCTGACTGGATGATCTGGTGAACTATAAAGTGCCTTGAGATGACATGAGTTGGGAATTGGTGCTATAAAAATAAACTGCATCAAATTGAATTATGTTAATATATGTTTTATGGTCAAATATTGTATAATAGTAAATATTATTAAATAAAATGCTTTACCAAACACCTTTGGGAGCAAAAGGTTAGTTTGATTTGTATAGTTGTGCAGATTTATGCAAATGGCTCAAAGAGCACCTTCTAGTTCCAAAAGCAGAACCTCCTGAGCTAAACAGAGTCCGATAATTGATTTCCTGCTTTCAGGTTTCACTCAGTAACGTAACACAGACCGGATTGAAGGCAGTCCAAGTCATGGTTGGAACTTTGTTTTAGCTGTGTCTGTGTGTTGATCATTTTTTCAGGCAATTGCAGCTTCATTTTTATCTTGATCATGTAGTTTGCACATAGCTCTATAATGTATGCCTTCAGTATTATGATGTATAATGTATGAATTTAGCATTATATTCCTATATTATTACATTGTATGGCTAATATTTCTAAAGAACACATGTGTTGGAACATCCTCATCAGTGAGCCTTCACCTCTTTGTGAAACTATGAATTTTAGATTATTAATGTAATGCAAACCCCTTGATTGTCCCATAATGGGGAAATTTGTTCTCTGCATTTAACCCATCCCCTTGGGATCAGACAGCTGCAGCTGATCCAGAACGCTGCTGCCCGTGTCCTCACTAAGACTAAGAAAGTAGAGCACATCACCCCGGTTCTAAAGTCCTTCCACTGGCTCCCTGTATCTCAGAGAATAGACTTTAAAATCCTTCTGTTAGCCTATAAATCTCTGAATGGCTTAGCACCTAAATGCATCACAGACTTGCTATCAGTGTATCAACCCTCCAGACCACTCAGGTCTACTGGCTCCAGCCTGCTCTGCAGACCTAGAACCAGAACTAAACATGGAGAAGCAGCATTTAGTTCCTGTGCTCCACTTATCTGGAACAAACTTCCAGAAAACTGGAAAAGTGCGGAAAGCCTGAGTTCCTTTAAATCAAGACTAAAAACACATTTGTTTAGGATTGCCTTCACTGTTCTGGTTAAACAGTTCAACAAAAACATGTTTTCTTTAATCCAACTGTTTTTAATATTATTTTTTGTTTCTGCATTTTTTATTTTATTTTATTTATTTATTTATTTTTTCCTACTTGCTTTGATTCTGTTTTATTTTCCTGTATTTTAATCATGTAAAGCACTTTGCATTGTCTTTGTACTGAATTGTGCTATACAAATAAATTTGCCTTGCCTTGCCTTGGGGAGCAGTGGGCTGCCATTGTGCGGCACCCAAAGAGCAGTGTGGAGTTAAGGGTCTTGCTCAGGGACCCAGAGTGGCAGTCTGTGGGGATTCAAACCGGGTACTTGCTGCCTTCTCAGAGCACAAGTGCACGGCTCTAACCACCAGGCCAAAAGTCCTCACATGATGTGGGCAATAATGTTATAATAATAATAATAATAAATAATATAAATTATTTTTTTTTTGGAAAAGAGACCATTTACAGAAAACATAAAAAAAATGTCAGGAGCTAAGTTATTGGGTTTGTTGGGAACAGTTGCTGGGAGGGGTGGTGAAGTGTAACAACCTCTCACTATAGGCGGTGAGAGACAGTGGCCAAGACTGGCGTCATTTCAAATGTTGTAAATATTGTTTTAGACAGTAGTGAGGTGAGGAGCTGTACTCCTTCTTAATGATATACATTACATCCTTGAGTTTTATTGCCTCTGATGGGGCATACTGGGTGTAGATGAGGACAGAGACATGGGATTAAAATCTGCAGACATCAGAAGGACTGAATGTGCTGCGATTAGAGTCTGCTGGTCGCCATATTTATGACATCACAGGCTGTTTTAGCATCACCTTCTTTCCTCTGACTCCTTTTCAGGACAGACTGTAAGCTCCTCCTTTTTGTTTTCAAGACCATCAAATCTTTGCTCCACGTTGCTTAAGAGCCTTTAACCGTTCACCACCACATCAGGGCTTTTTCTTTCATCTGAGCATAAAACTCTACATGTCCTCAGGAAATTTGTGGAATGGTTTGTTTCCTAAGCTCTGGAAGTCTTTACCCGTAGAGCTACAATCCGTCACTGAGATGGCAGCTTTTTAGATCACAGCTTTAAACACATCTGTTACGTTGACACATATTGTTTAGTTGTGGTTGATGCTTTATTCGTCACTTTCTGTGTCCGTCCAGATGATACCTTTATTTTGCAGTTTTTATATATTTTCTAACACTTCTCAGATCTTTTATACTGTAGCTCTGTCTTAAAATGCTCTCATCATTGAGTTTTGCACCTTGTTTTTTCTCCCACACTGTTTACATACGATTGCTGCTGCACTTTATTAAACGGAAATGTTCATTCCACTGCTAAGCTGCTGCTCATTAACTGTCTGAAAGCTGTACAAAACAAAATGACATTAAAAGTTGTCTAAGTCTAAATTGCAATGCTATGTCTGTAATCTTATTTCTTCATTTTTACTATTTCCTGGATAAACAACGCAAAAATTGAAATTTCTTATAGCACTAAGAAATGGGTGCAAACTTCTGTATAAATAAACATTTGTAGATTAACCTTTAGCATGATACCATACAAACTTTTATTTTCAAAATCACAGCCTTATGCTAACAGCTATCAACTCAAAGTCCTTCCTGCAAAGAGTGTGACTTTGTTCCTGTCATGTTTTTGTTCAGGATTCTGACCCTCATACTGACATTAACTCCCAGAAGACACAAAAAACAGGTTTAACAAATTTATTAACCAACTGGACTCCAGATCTTTCTGTTAGTGAGGTTCAGCGGCAGCTGCAGGGCGGACAGATAAAAAAACCCAGACACAGCTACTCACTACTGCATCTTCAGCTGCTGCCAGATGATTTCACCTAAATAGATATGTTGATCTAGCCTGACGTAGTCCTACTCAATTCTAGTCAGAATGAGTCTGATGCTGCTCCATAGAGCTGTGATTATGGGGCGTGTTTCGAACGAACCAGGAAAAAAAATGCCTCTGCACTCAATTGGATAGACCTACAACCAATAAGAGCAACGGAGTGCGTGACGTATGTTAAGCCACGCATAGTTGTTGTCAACAAAAATCAAAGCGTGCAGTTGCACGCCTAGAATAAGAAGATGAGCCTTGATCGCGTTTCTCTGTTCCTCTTTTAAAATTAATTTGCTGTCGATATCTTCTTGAACAGACCTAATAGCAGAATCTACACACCTCAACTCTCCGGCGGCAGCCATTGTTGTTGTCACCCAAGCGCGCTTTGGTGACGTGGTTGATTACGTTACTGTTGATCATCTGTCCATCATCGTATAAAGCCCGCCCTGACAATTTGATTGGATCGCCTGACAGTGGGCGATAATACTCGCGCTACTATGGAGCAGAGCCAGACCGAACTTCCAGACCTCAAACTTTTTGGGCGGGACTAAGTTTGGACTGGCACCCAGGCTAATGTTGATCCACCTCCATTTAAGAAATAACCCCATAATGTCACTGTGGTCACAACAGGCTATGGTAAGCCATTTTGATTTGTATTAGTTTTACTGAATATGTATTCCTGATATCTGAGGAAAACTTTTTTCCTTTTTAAAATAATCATTTAAAACAAAACAACGTTATTCATATTCATTATTATATTTATTATTATGAAGAAATGTATTTCAGATATCATAAATATACATTCATTCAGGCTGATAAATGTCAGAATGGCCAAATACAATTTGGAAACATTTCTATGTATAATTAATTCTTAGAAATATAATTTAGATTTTTTTTCAATTTCTGAAATTCAGGTTCTGCTTCAAAAATGTAATTTAGAAAACATATTATTATCAGGAGTAATCTTATTTTAGTGATCTACAAATGGAATAACAGAGAGAAGAGTGCTTTTAATAAATGTAAAAACAGCCTGCCATAGACTACATCATATTAACTCAAACAACCATCTTCTCCTTATCTATATTCCATTCCTTTGAGGCTGTAGTGCCGTTTCTTTGTCTTTTAAACACATTCTCCTCTTTTTTTTCATTTCTTCATTAAATTCTGTAGTTCCAGTGGGGTGAAATAGGCCCTTGTTCTTATTGCTGAAATACCCGATGAGTACTGCGTTTATTTCTGCTCAGCTTATTGGGAACATCAGGCCAGGCTTCAGGAGCTGGCACAGTCGTGCTACAGAGATGACCATCTGGTCCAAACGGTTGGGCCATTCCCTTTCAGTGGGCGGGGCACGAGAATCATTAAAGAAAAGAAGAAAAGCAAAGTTTCCTAAAATGCAATCTGTTCCATGTTGTGTCCAGGTGGATAGAAACTAAAAATAGACTCTTTTTCAATAGGGAGCATAAAATAGTCTCCATATCAGCTCTGATATTAAAATTTAGGGGTGTGATTTAAGCTGTGGGAGGTTAAAGATGAAGTTGCTCGGAAATCAATTGAGGTGGGAAAATTCAAAATGCTCCAAAGACTGTCGAGATCGTTTGCCTGTAGCTCAAACATCACAAGTGGTTGTTATGACATCAGAATTTAAAGCATGTCAGTACTTTTAAAAACGTATGTGAGTGTAAATAAAATCCCCATCAGTGGAGCAAGTATAGGTCATATCAGTCACCTCATGGGGTATTATAGTAACACTTATTTGCTGACTTATTTTTACCCTCCATCTAAATCTATTTGACTTTGACTCTGTTACTGGTACATCTGAATTTCCCTGCTGTGGAAAAAAAGCATATTTCTGGTCTTTTACACAATTACATGCATATTTAGTATAAACAATATAAACACTGTATATCTGACAAGAACTACATTGCAAAAATGATCTAAAAATAAGCCTTAGGATTGCGTCTCTGTTATTCGGTCTGTTGTTGCTAAGAGAGAGCTTAGCCAAAGAGCAAAGCTCTCGATTTACCGGTCGGTCTACGTTCCTACCCTCATCTATGGTCATGAGCTTTGGGTCATGACTGAAAGAATGAGATCCCTGATACAAGCGGCTGAAATGAGTTTTCTCCGTAGTGTATCTGGGCTCTGCCTTAGAGATAGGGGGAGGAGCTCAGTCATCCGGGGAGGACTCAGAGTAGAGCCGCTGCTCCTCCACATCGAGAGGAGCCAATTGAGGTGGCTCGGGCATCTGGTTAGGATGCCTCCTGGACGTCTCCCTGGTGAGGTGTTCTGGGCACGTCCCACCGGGAGGAGGCCCAGGGGGGAGACCCAGGACACTCTGGAGGGACTATGTTTCTCAGCTGGCCTTGGAGCGCCAAGTGGCTGGAGAGAGGGACGTCTGGGCCTCCCTACTGAAGCGGCTACCCCATTAATCCTTAATTTAAGTGGGTAAATAAGATGATTTGCCAATGTAAGGAGTATTTTCACTCTTAAAATAAGATAATAAGCTATTAAAAACTTAAAATAAGACAATGCAATTGTTCTTTCTGATATTAAATGTAAATTGTCTTGTTCCATTGGCAAGGTGTCTCACATACCTCCTCAATTCAAGAATTTGGTTTGTCAGAGATTGTAAACTTGAGGAATAACATTTATACACAGCCTGAGAACTGACATTGGGAAAAAAGAGATAAAAAATACTAATTTATTCATACTAAATGTATAAAATGTGCACAGAAAATACCAAATGGTTTTATAGAATTGCTTATTGTCAATGGACAGGGATTGATTTGGTTAAATTTTTGAGGAAAAGGCAACCCCCCCCTAAAATTGTCATGAATAAGGGGTATTTAAATAGAATTTTTTGGAGCCCGGTTCTTTGACAAACAAGCCTCAGCCTCGTCTGTGTTTTACTGTGAGGCAACTTTCACTTTTTTCCTGCTGTCCCACAAATTCAAACAATGGCCCATATTTGAATTAATCAAATTATGAAAAAGTCACAAGAAAGTATAAAAAGTTTTGTAAGCATTTTAAATGTAAAGAAAGCAGAGCTGCAGTCCGTGACCAGGAGCAGGTCAGTCGTCTGGCCCTGGATTTTTTAAATATTGGAACATAAAAAAGGAACATTCAGTGAGGTCATTGTCAGATACTGCATCCAAAACCTTAGTTCCATGAGGATTGGAAGGGTTAGATAATTTCCTGAAAAAATGCACATCCTCTCACATTTGGCTGTGAAGTGATGTACCTTCTCATTCTGGCATGATGCCACATGGAATGTGTATGTCCATATGCTGTAGCTGGAAGCCTTGGATTCAGGAGGAAGCCTTATTAGCATAAAATTGGCTGCAGGGCATTTGCCTCATATTTGTTTAAAGGTAATGAAGAATCATCTGAGAGAGCCTGTGCAGCAATCAGGCTGCCATCTGCTACCTGCTCACCATGACAATCAGGAAAAACCTGGAAACAGCACAGTCATGCTCCTGAGCAGAGTGATACAACTGAAGCGTCTTTTACATGATCTGTTTTCTGCTTGAAATGCGCCGGCCATTTTGTTCTCTTCTTGTGCTTTTAGATTTCTTTGTGTTCTCTTTCATCCGAGTTTCGTATGTATTCATTGAACAGGAGATCCGATGGAATCTCATGCCAGGTTCCTAGATGCATGTTTAAGTTAGTGTGGACCTTAGACTTAGACATAGACTCAACTTTATTTATCCAAGGGATAAATAAAGTACTCTATATAAAGCCTATATACAGTAAAAAAGTTAAAGCAAATGTCATTAAAGATGAAAAAATAAGCTATAAAATATAAAAAGAGTGTATATATTACCAAAAAAGCATAAAAAGAGAAAAAAGTTGTAATGTCCTGATAATGCAGATAATTTTTATATCTAATGTTTTCCATCCATCCATTATCTGACACGCTTGTCCCAATTGGGGGGGTGCTGGTGCCTATCTCCAGCTGTCAATGGGCCAGAGGCCAGGGCAGCAGTGCTACCCACTGCGCCACTGAGCAGCTATCTAATGTTTTCCTTGGATATAAAAATATCTGCACAGTAGTTCACTAAAGGAAGACTAGAAAGTAGTTGACTTGGGTTATTGAACTTGTTCTGCAGAGACCAACTGAACTTATAAATAAGTACAAAAGGCTACACAGTAGTTGGCATGTGTTATTGCACAGTGAGAGAAAAGAATATTGCACATGAGTGACAACAGGTAAAGCAGTGTAGTAAAGCAGAAAACAGTAAACTAGCTCCATAGGTGGCGCTATCTGGGATGGAAACATTTAAGCAGATGAGCTCTGGGTCAGTTCTCATGTCAAGAGGGATAAAAGACAGCACATCCAGTTAGTCACAGTAAAAGCTAAGCAGATTTGTCTTGAAAAACAGCAATAAGCACTGCAAAACAGGCCTGACTTCTTATCTATGATATAAGGTGCTGATGGCAGCAGCCCAGCTGATGCCTCCCTCCAGACGGAGTCGCAGCTAAATAGAACCAGGTCAGATGAAGCTACTATGAACATGCAGAGACAACAAAAGTTAGAAGCTGAACAAACAGCTAATGCAGAGTTAAAGAGTAGACGATGAATAAATTCTGAAGAAAGTGCTTCATTGATTGCTGGATTGCTACCATAGAGTAACATGGTATACAGGGTGGTGTAGATGTAGGTGCTGGTGTGCCCTCAGTGCTGAGCTTTAATGATTCCTCTGCAGTATAGAACCTTTTCTGGGGTCCAAACTGATGGACCAAGGCCCTAAGTTTGTTTACTACCTGAAATCTATAATCAGCACCTTAATTGTTTCAGTGTTCAGGACCAAAGTTCTAACTATTCCACCTAATCCTTGTAGGCAGACTCATATCCCGGACGAGACCCCAAAGTGTAACCCAGCTCTTTGAAGCTTTATCATTGCAGCTGTTCCACATAGTGGCAGTCTTTGGACGGCAGGGCTTTTCAGTGGATGAGCAGGGATGTAACTGCAGGCTGCTATAGGAGGGAAAATACTTTGGTCTTTCAACAGCTGTAGGGATGCAGAGAAGGTGTTTGATGTCATGTTGCCATCTGCATGGCATTGGCATTCTGCATTATATTTTACTGGACTGTAGAGAATAAAATTTGTAGATGAGGTGTCTCCAACACGATGTGTAAGCAGGGTATGACCGATTTGTCTTAAAATGTATTATATGGTATTCATACATCATCTTAGTATTGGGACTGTTCTATATAGTCTTCTGACCCATATCTTCACCGTTTTGATTCTTATTATGTTATATTTTTAATTACATTTTTGTGAGGTTTTATTTAAATAAGGAGAGAAAACAATAGTTATCACTAATTTGAAAAAACAAAGCTTTCAAGAATGAACGAAGAGAGAAGAGTTTTGATTGTTTCTAAGAAATGAAACGGCATGTTCCCCTGATGCTAGTCTTTGATGGTTTTTAATAATGCACCAGGGAGAGGAACAGGGCTCCATGCTTTACTCGTTCTCTGGATATTGATTCCATGCTTCTGTGAGCGAGGACGCTGGTGAATTAGTAAAAAAGGACATTAACAAAAGATATTTTTGCTGTTTCATTGTTTTATTATCTTTGCTAATTACTGGTTTGATTTCAAATCTGACATTTTTAAAAACTAGTGATAAAGGGCCTCGAAATACTTAGATGTGAAAATAACTTTCGACTCCTTTATGAATTGAAGGAATCTGTAATGTACAGAACAAAATGGATGAAATTGTTCATGTGTTTGCTTCACTTGTGACTGTCACACCCCAGAAACAACAAGCAGGACAATCAATCCATAGCAGTCTGTGTGTCTATGAGAGAAGCTTTATTTATTTGACAGCTTTAGCTTTTTATTTTCATTTTATTTTTACTGTCTGCACGGTTTTCATCTTTGGCATGTCATTAGACTAGATCAAAATAAACCTGGCTTACACATAAGAAATGTGAAAAAGTAAATCGATTCCATATTGAGCGCATATTCTACTCTACTTTGGTCTTTCATCCAAACATGGCAGCATGCACACACACACACACACACACACACACACACACACACACACACACACACACACACACACACACACACACACACACACACACACACACACACACACACACACACACACACACACACAGAGGGAGGTGAGACTGTTAGTTAACAGGAGGCTGATATCAGAGCAGTGAGGTAGTGAATATTGATGGCAGTAGTATTGATTGAAGACCTGTAGGGTTTGTCTTCTTTTATCCAGTGAGCCTTCTTCCTGTCCACCACACTTTATATGGCATCCTCTCTGTGCTTGGCTGAACATTATGAAAGGTGTGGAGCAGGCCATTAAAAAGGCTAAAGAAACTCGATGTGTCGACTTCTGTACCCTGAACATTTTCATCATGAAAATAGACTAACGATAAAACATATAATGAGCCACAGTTTGCTCATTTAATAATTATATTTTACTCAGGAAATAAAATGTGCCACATTACCCATTAAACTTTTTTTTTTCTTCAAAATGATGCATCCCTTAAGCAACTTTGTTTATTCATGTGGTGCCATTAAATACAGAAGGGTTTTTAACAACAGACCGATCCAAAAAACGACACAAATGACAGTAAGAGAATAATTTAATGAGTAATGATAATCAAATCGACCAAAACATTAAGACAGATTAAAATGTAGTTAGAAAAAAAAATTTGATGTAACTGACTTTGCAGCTATGTGGAAAATATGTGGAAATTGATGACCAATTTAACGAGGCTTTCAATAAAACAACGAATGCCATACGATGCAACTGACTTTGTTTTAGAGGCAAATATAAAAAAAACACACACTCTACATAGAATCAGGTCATAGATTTGGAACAAACCTATTCCAATGTATAAATGAAACCTTAATTGACAATAACAATCATTGTATTGTTGATGGCACTTCTCTCTTCATAAAGATGGCTTCGTTTACCCTTCCTTCAAACTATCTGCTCACCATGACAACCAGGTAAAACCTGGAAACAGCACAGTCATGTTCCTGAGAAGAGTGATACAGTGATGGCCATTTTGTTCTCTTCTTGTGCTTTTAGATGTCGTTGTGTTCTCTTTCATCCAATGTAGCTTTACTACAGTTTAATGCACTTGTAGTAAAGCAGAGAAACAAATCTGTGAGGAGCTATTAGTCCACAGATATGATGTTTAAGAGTACAAAGTAATAGAGATTAAGATTTAATTTAAAATCCTTATTGAAGGATACAGTTAAATATTTCTATTCAATAAGTTTAGAGAAACATAAACCAAATATCAATAACATTCCACATGCTTGATAAAATTATATCTTTTTATTTACCTTAAAATAATTAGTAATAATGATAAGATAGGAAAATATTATGCTCTCCTACATTCAAGTTCACTACATATCGTTGACTCAGTCAACTAGAGAGAGAACGGTACGGGATTTTTAAGGTCTATGACGATACCATTTATTCTGACCCCAGTCTACAGCCTGAGGTCTGCCAGCCAAATAAAACCCTTTTTACAATCACCTTCCCTTTATGCAGACGAAGGCTTGATTTTCAGCACAATGAAAATACAATAATTATACTATTTACCTGAACAGCTCTGTGCAAAAAAACATGGTTGATGAGAGACAGCTCCATCTGGCCAAGATTCGCAAGCATCTAGACATGAAAAATATTAATACGATCAACAGAGTGTGGAAAAACTGTTGGAATAAGAATGAAGCGGCTAGAAAATGTTGGAAAAAGCTGTGTTTTCTACCTCTACATGTAGTGTAGTAAGTTTGGGAACCCAGATTAGAGCAGAATATGAGGTAGAGGAGGGAAAGTATTTTCTATTTTCATGATAGTGGTTCCCAGTGATTCTTAAAAGAAAGGTCCAGCAAGCAAGGAACAACCGATGGATCATTATTTATACCTACAACTAATACGTTTTCCGTGATTTAATGAATTTAGCAATAATCAGTAAAAAAAATCTAATTAATTTTCAACGCCATCACCGAGTCTGGGAGCGGCCATTTTTGCTGAAATATAGTAGCCCCTCCCTCCTGCCATCTTCCAGCAGTGACGTCACGGTGCGGTAAGCCTAGCGCCATTCTGCCCGCTTTACAAGCTAAATCAATGGGAACTACTAGACACATCTGCAATCAACAACAATTATTGAAGATTTCCAGAGGACTTCACCATTGAAATTCACCAGAGCTATAGTGAAACTGACAATGCCCACGTGCATGGCAGCTGGATGCTGGAATACATCGGGTAAAAGTGAAAAAAAGAGTTATTCCACCTTTCTGATTCCTGATCCTCCACGGACGGGTTGGTCGTTGGATCGCCAACTTGAAGAGGGAGGATTTGCCATCGAACTTCTGGCCAGAGAAAAAACCCGTAATATGTAGCCAACATTTGGAAGAAGAATGTTTTCAAGATGACTTGGATAATAGCGCGTTGTGACAAACACCAGATACAGCACTGGGACTTGATCAACAGCCGATACCGCACCGTGACGTCACTAACCAGTAGGTGGCAGTAGTGTTCTTTGACAAACATGGATGCCTCCAGTAAAGCACATTCACATGAAAATTACTCTGAATTAAAAACACTGATCATTTATTGAACAGGATGGAATAAATTCAGATTTAAAGAACTTTCAGAAGTTTGAATCCTGAATATGAGCTGATTTTTTCTTTAAACTTCTTCTGCTTTTACTACAGTTGATATTCCATTTCCTGAGACCAATAGAATTTGAGTAAATAAATAGTTACATTTATTATTTATCAAAGATAGTTATTATTTATTTAAGTGTTCTCAAGAGTGCAAGCCATACACTGGGGCTTTATCACAGGTTTCAGTCCCAGCCTGGTGAGCTTTGCTGCATCTATTCTCTTTTTCTCCTCTCCCATTTCCTGTCTAGCTACTTCCACAAATAAAGGCCATTACAACCTAGTATAATAAGATGTATCCCAATAAAGAGAACCACACCAGATAAATAGAACCTGGTTATTTTGATTTATTTTTATTCATATAACGCAGATTTGAAACAGTTGTCATTTCTAAGCACTTTATGAATATAGATGCTTTATTTGAGCAGAGCTGTTTGTCCTGAGGGAAACTTTGCCAAGTTCTGGAATCTGTTTTTTTTTTTTTAGGCCAATCAAATATATATATATATATATAAAGAGCAAGGACAGGTTGTTAATAAAAGTAAAACAATGTTTGATTCTGATGAAACACCTTTAGATATGCTGTATAAATAGCATCAACTCTTCCTCCTTCTGTCTTTTTTCTCCACAGAGATGAAGCCACATAATAATAACATCAGCAATAATTTATTGTTGCTGCAGAAAACAAATATCTGATATGCAAACAAAAAACATTAAGTTTTGTTTTTTCTATAAAATAAACAAACAAACAAATGAAACAAGGAAAACAACAGAAACATTTGTTTATTAGGTTTTCTGTTTTAGAAAATTGTTTCAATGGATAAAATAAAGGAAAAGCTTTTATTAGAATTAAAACGTTATATTTCCTGTATTATGTTCAGATTTGAGTATTTCCAGTTACACGACGAGTAAGAAAAGAAACAAACATCAAAATGTCATTTTTCATTTACAGACATTTTAACTAATAGTTCTGTCAACACGTTGCACCTGAAAGATGTGTGTTTTAACCAGGTTTAGCAGAGAAGTTTCATTTCTGTGGGAACTTTATGGTAACAGATCTCATTATCCTTTTAAATCATTGCTTTTTTCTACCAGTTAAATGCTAATTTAAACAAACAATACAGTTTAATCTCCCAGAGCAGTGGTGGCATTTACAGCGCACTCCTAAACGTTGTCCTTTATGGCCCACTGCCTCCGCCTGTTTTATGAGGAGTTTAACAAATGTTTTTTTGGTTTCGCTCTGAGGCTGAGTGCTGAACAGGTCCAATATGTGGCATCATCAGATCCACTGATCGGTCATGATGGTCAGCGGCAGTTGGATGAGGGAAACAGAAGGTGTTCTTCAAGGTATCAGAGGGAAATGACAAACTGCAGATTTTACTAAGCCTGGGAAAAACATTAGAGACCACAATTGTCTTCAAAACCATAAATGAAGGTAAATATTTGATTAGAAAGAGTGGTAACATCTCTCTGCTTAAAGGAAAAGTCCAGTCATGTTTAAAATTCAAACTTCTGAAAGTTCTTTAAATATGAAATAATTCCATCCTGTTCAATAAATGATCAGTGTTTTTAATTCAGAGTCAGGGTTACAAATAGAAATAAAAATACAAGCATTGAACAGCTTATGCAATAATCCATTTAGAAAAAGAAAGTGTTTGAAATAAATCCATCTGAGATCTCGGTTAGAGATTGCGACAGGTGGAGCCTCAAGCCATAAGTCAAGCCGTAAAGCGGATTGAGGTGAAACAGTGGAACCGGGTGGGGTCATTGGGGTCAGTAGAAGAATCTAGTAACTGGATGGTTTGAGAATGATTATGGTTATTAGAGTTTAGAGAACAGAACCACTTCTTTTCCTGCTAAATTGTCTCTGTGTCACTCTGACCTTTATCTCTTCCTGCATAATGTTTATTTTTCTATGATACCATGATGGATTACTTACGCCTGTGGGCTCTCATAGCCTAACGTGGTTGTGGTGCATCTCTCAGTGGGTCTCAGCACAGGGAGGGTGCTGCTAAGTCATCAGAAGATGCAGGATCAAACAGTAATAGAAATATCCATCAGGGTCCAACTCATGGTCATTTACCCAGAAACCTTCATCCTCCTAGTCATCAGTATCTAACCTTTTTTCTTATTGTTGAATCGTAAACATTTAGCTTATAAATGTTTATGATTCAACATTTTCCCATATGCCTTATTATGTATTTTTTGATTTGTCTAAACTTTGATCAGAGTCCCTTTTAAACGAGTTTACCGATGTTTGCTGGCTACTAGCTATTGGTCAATAAGCCAAACCCAAAGAAGCTAGGTGGGCCATAACTGTAACTATTTCCAAAGGAACTATCACAGAAGGTTAAGGATCAATTAACTGAAAGGTTATGGAATCATTTCATAAAATATTTTTATACCAACTTATGTTTTATTACATGTTTAGATTTGCATTGTGAATTGGTTATTAATAATTTCAATTCTATTCAGTTAATTTCTATAGCACATCATGTCATCTCAGGTCACTTTCCAGTTCACCAGATCATCCAGTCAGATTGATTCAAAGTTTTCTATCTAAGGAAAACCAGCTGATTGCATCGACTCATTGACTCTTCAGCAATCCCTCACACTAAGCATGCTTGTAGCGACAGTGGAGAGGAAAAACTCCCTTTGAACAGGAAGAAACCTCCAGCAGAACCAGGCTCAGTGTGAGCGGCCATCTGCTGAGGCCCACTGGGGTTCAAGGAGACAGAAGCAGACATAGAAAAAGAAGCATAGATACAAAAGGCAACTGTCAACCAGCTCCACAGGCGGCCCCGTCCAGGAAACACACAGCCAGGCAGACGAGCTCCGAGCCAGCTCCCATGTCAGAGGATGAAGAGAGCACATCCAGTTAGTCACAGTCAGAGAAACAGGACTACACTGGAAAACAGGCCAAGCTCCAACATCTAGAAACAAAGGTGCTGATGGCAGCAGCACAGCTGATATTTCTCTCCAGGATGGAGTCACAGCCAAACAGGAACAGACCAGATGAAGCTACTATGAATACATTTCAATTAAACTTAAATTATTTAAAAGCTGGTTTGATTTCATTCCAAACTCTTTATTTTTATTTTATCAATAAGGTTTTCAGCCATTTTTTTCCTTGTTCTTTGTTTACATAGTAGCTTAGTTTAGTTGAGTTTCACTGGTTTAGTCAAGAGTTTTTAATTAACATATGTTTGAATTGTAATTGAACGATTTTTTAAAATAAATTCCTGTATTTAAAATGAAAGTTGATGTGAACTCCCGATGTGTGCAGAGTTAGCTGTTATCTGTTTGACCATGACTTGAGCTCCATTTACACTTTTATTTGTTTTTCTTCTAACACACAGCCATTTGGGTGTGTTCACAGAACAATGCATGACACTCTTAAAGTTATTAAACCTAAATAATAAACTTAAAAGTTGAATAAATAACATTAGACAACCCCACTGGGGTGGGCATTAGATGTAAAGCTATTGCATGACGCATATAAACACCAGAAAGAAGGGCAGAAATGAATCTGAGCACTGTATGCCAAAACAATACTTTTCCGGGGCTCATAAAACAGCAAAAATGACTCAGAAACTGGGAGATTGCTCTTTACTGAACCTTAATTCAGTGTTACAGAAAATTAAAAACACATTTTGAGAAGTGGGAGAAGATTAAACCTAGTCTGTTGGAAAAAATAACATTACTGAAATGATAGCTGCTCCTCTGTTCAATTATGCAGTAATGATGCTGACAGTGGCTGCTTGACTAACTCCTTTGACCTCTTCTCATATGTATTTGCTAAGGGACAAACGCAGATGTTTTCACAAAGTTTATTTTTTCTTTGTGTTGATCACAGCTGGCAGCATAATGTGATGTTGCTGAAATGCTGTGTTTGAGACTGCATCCTGTGAGTCATGTTTGGCTGATTGAAAGGAAGCACGTGCCCCTCCGCCGTCCCCCGCATCTCAGTACTTGACAGGAAAGCCTGTTACAGACCCTTTTGGCATCTAAAGCACAAAAGGGACTCAAGCTGAGTTGTATTGCTGCACGGCAGCGACTCGGTGACAGGGTGAATAACCGTAGAATGCTAAATAGCTTACAACCAGAGTTTTTATTCACTTTAATAATCGGAAGCTGACATTGCCGGCTACAGTGATATGCCCACAAAACTAACCTTAATAAACCGATAACCTTTATATATAGATATATTTAATATATATATACTATACCTGTCTGTATTCTGTTAAATAATCATTTTCTTCTCTATTGATTTTTTTCCTTTTCCCCATAGAAATATTTCCACTCATCAAATTAATTTAAAATCAGAGAACAGACATGAGTAAATTCTGGATGCAGTTCAAGTAACGAGCATGATTCTTTAAAGGTGCATAGTTAACATATACCGCATGTGAAAACTCTCTCTGTATGAGACATATAATGAGTGAAAGAAATCCCCTCTCCTAGTGGTCCTTCTATACGTGCAGAACTACGCTGCTGCAGGTCAGGAAAAGCAATCACCTGTTTCCATCTATTTGATAGAGACAGCAACATTTCACAAAGCTTGCTTAAGGTGGTTTTGGATTTTTCAGAAACAGTGAATCTGAATTTTTTAAAGCTGCTTGGTTAAACGGACCCCAGCTTACTAGCCTGCATGTGAACAGCAGACTGAGCAGCAGGCTGTTTCTGCAGTCAGTGAGAGAAGAGCGACTCCCCTGAAAATGAGTCACACTCATTTAAAGCTTCAACTGATCCCCAAAAGCAGGATTAGAGATATGATATTTAATGAAATGTTTTTTTCTTTGTAACTGTTGCGCTAAAATAGATCCTCCCTGCATTTAATTGATACATATCCTCACCCGCCGTGTGCTTCTAACTGTCTGTAAGTGGAATTTCGTAATATAGCAAGACAGATTTATGGAGCTTTGGTTCAGATAAAATATAACTGAATACTTATTCAAATTAAATTATTTCATAGAGATTGTGCTTAGTTTTAAACATATTAAGGGTGTTTTTAATCATCTTGTCTTTCTTATCTTGATGTTTCTCTCTCCAGTGGACCGGATTAAAGCATTACTAGATATGCAAATCTGATGACGATGTCACCTAGCAACTCCTGCCGTCTTTCAGGACAGAAAATAGTGACTGTTATTGCTAATGAGTTAGAAACAGTTGATCCAGGCTAAGTTTTCATGAGATTCCATACTGCAGCTTTCAGGCATTAAAACCATCCAGACCAACCTGGTGGAGAAGTCATTTTCCTGTGAACACAAACATTAAGTCAGCATGAACTCAGAAAGGCAAAACGAGATGGTCTAGGGAGCAAATACTTTATGAAATAGGATCAGGTTGGTCTTAATATCATTTTTACTTTTTCCCTAAAAACGTGATTTAAAAATGTCATTCCATTTATTAAAGTTGTCTTTCCTCAATATAAAAATTTTTTATTTTGTTGATTTTTATCCTTTACTTTACAGGGTGTCTCATTCATAACAGAATCCCAAAATTACAAAGAGAAGTAAAGTTATAATTCAATTCAGTTCAATTCAGTCTATTTCTATACCACCAGTACACATCATCTCAAGGAACCAGATCATCCAGTCAAATTGTTTCAAAGTTTTCTATCTAAGAAAAAAACTAGCTGATTGCATCGACTCATTGACTCTTCAGCAATCCCTCACACTAAGCATGCTTGTAGCGACAGTGGAGAGGAAAAACTCCCTTTGAACAGGAAGAAACCTCCAGCAGAACCAGGCTCAGTGTGAGCGGCCATCTGCTGAGGCCCACTGGGGTTCAAGGAGACAGAAGCAGACATAGAAAAAGAAGCATAGATACAAAAGGCAACTGTCAACCAGCTCCACAGGCGGCCCCGTCCAGGAAACACACAGCCAGGCAGACGAGCTCCGAGCCAGCTCCCATGTCAGAGGATGAAGAGAGCACATCCAGTTAGTCACAGTCAGAGAAACAGGACTACACTGGAAAACAGGCCAAGCTCCAACATCTAGAAACAAAGGTGTTGATGGCAGCAGCACAGCTGATATTTCTCTCCAGGATGGAGTCACAGCCAAACAGGAACAGACCAGATGAAGCTACTATGAGAAAAAGCAGAGAGAGCAGAACGTTAGAGATTGAACTAATAGATTCTGCAAATGTTCAACTCAAGTTAGAGAAACTGAAAACAAAGCAAGCTTCATCTGAAGATTTCTCACATTTTCTTAAAATACATAAGATTTCTCCACAAAATGTGGAGAAACCTGGATGGTTTCCTATCCTGCTCAGGACTGTTCTAAGTAGAGCATAGAAATGTATTTTTACAGCAACCAAGAGAGCTACAGTAGCAGGTAGATCCACATAAAGAGGTTTAAAATTTTGAAGGATTTGTGAGACGCAGGCTAAAATAGATCTTTAACTTTATCACAGCATTTTTTTAATTCATGCTTCTGTTTGTGTCCTCTGTTGGATTCCTGCTTGGACAGATGAGGATGTTCTGTTGAACAATATGAGACGATGATGAATCAAACTTTACTCATACGTTAACCTTTCCCTCATTAACCTTCTGTGTATTTATGCAACTTTGATTTCTTCCTCTGACTTTTTCTGTTTTCTAAAATGTTCTGTTGCCGAAGGGGCTGTGTAATTCATCAGGAACCAAGCGGAGCAGCGATGTCTTCACAGTGTCACTGAATTCTTGTGTAGATTATTTTTATCTCATCTATTTTTAATCTTTCTGTCCTACATATGTCTCCGACGGCCCTCCTGGGAGGTCTTTGTCACCAAAACGCCTGCCTGTTCTCTTTCTGTCTGCACCTTCTGATCAGGTCAAAGAATAAAGATTCAAGAGGCAGAAACATGTTTTCTACTCATGTCTTTAATAAAAAGCCAACAACTTCCTACTGATGTGACGATCAAGAGGGCCTGGAAAATGTTATTGTTACACAATTTTGTTAAAATTGTGTGGTTCTGTCTCATATTACAGCATTTACCCTTAAACAAAACTATGTAAAATGCAGCATTTATTTTATTGGTAGGATTATTTAGGTATGGAACTTTGTCCCTCAGGTGTTTTACTGCTTTGAGAACAAGCTTGTTTATTTTTTCCCTTTCACTATGAGTTTTTATGCACCAGTAATGTTCTGCAGATTTCATGCAAAATACAGACTGTAAGAAGATATTCCAGAGTCTTAAAATCTGAGTCATTTTCACCTCTTTTTGCATTCAATAAACATTCAGTACAACTAACAGAAGTCGTCAGAGGAAATGGTTACTAATGAGTGATCTCAGTTTCTCCTCAATAACTTGGAGAAAACGTTGACGTAAAATGGATTCACACACGAGGCTCCAGTAACAGTCTGAGTGAGTGGTGCTAAAGCTGGCACTCTGACTGTTCTGCAGAAAAAGTCCAGGCGTAGAGATATGCACCAACCAGACAGATTAAACCTACATGGAGGAAGATTTTTTAAACGAAAAAGAAGACAGTTTATAATGGTGAAATTTAACAAAGCGTTGTTTAATGTATAAAGGAGTGAGACATACTTTATATGTACGGATAAAATAAAAATAAAGACCGAGGCTTTAATGCTTTCTGGTCATTTCAGAATCAGAATCAGAATCAGAATCGGGTTTATTGCCATTGTTAGTGAAGGAGTTCACAACTAGGAATTTTTTATGGTACAATCGTGCAACATGAAACATATATGAAATAGGTAAATAAAATTATAAAAATCTCTAAAAACACTGGAGTATAAGGCATGCAAAAAATATACTAATATATACACTTAAGATAAAAATATGGATAAATAAAAAAAAAAAATATATATATATAAAAAGTAAAATGTACAAGGTAGTGCAAATAGAGTAGTGTGTGCAATACAGCAGTGTGAATGGCATGGGCAGGTTATGGAGTCTGACAAATAAATAGAACAGTTTTATATATATTTTAGATATAAAGTGAAATAGGCTTATATTTAAACTGAATTAAAAAAAACAAAAATTGTGAATTCTTCTTTTCACCTTTACCATCTTTTATGTTTAGGGTCAATTTCAATTGAATTCAATTCAGTGTATTTCTATAGCGCCAATTCAAAACATGTCATCTCAAGGCACTTTACACCAGATCATCCAGTCAGATTGATTCAAAGTTTTCTATCTAAGGAAAACCAGCTGATTGCATCGACTCATTGACTCTTCAGCAATCCCTCACACTAAGCATGCTTGTAGCGACAGTGGAGAGGAAAAACTCCCTTTGAACAGGAAGAAACCTCCAGCAGAACCAGGCTCAGTGTGAGCGGCCATCTGCTGAGGCCCACTGGGGTTCAAGGAGACAGAAGCAGACATAGAAAAAGAAGCATAGATGCAAAAGGCAACTGTCAACCAGCTCCACAGGCGGCCCCGTCCAGGAAACACACAGCCAGGCAGACGAGCTCCGAGCCAGCTCCCATGTCAGAGGATGGAGAGAGCACATCCAGTTAGTCTCAAACTCAATACGAATCCAGGCATTTTGAATTGAGAAAGCTTCCTAGACGGGAAGAGAAACGTCTTCAAACCTTGGAAACCAAGTCCAGTGGATTGCTTAGATAGAAAACTTTGTATCAATTTGACTGTATGATCTGGTTGAACTGTAAAGTGCCTTGAGATGACATGTGTTGTGAATTTGGCGCTATATAAATAAACTGAATTGAATTGAATTGATTGTTTTTTTAATTTTTACAGAAAGGGTTTCACGGTTGTAGTTATGAATATGTAGAGTTAAGATTTTAGTGAACTCAGTGTCATTCAATACACCCAAAACACTGGTGTAAAATGTTCTATCTTCAGCTGGAATCAGATATGCCCCCAAATCACTACTATATACATGTTTATATAACACTGAAAAATATTAATCCCGTGTTTATCCATATTTTTCCATTATATTAGAAAAAAAGTCCTGAAGAACATCTGTGGGCTGTATCTGTATGTGCTGTCAAGCAATGCATTTTGGGAAACTATAACTGCTAAGATAGGAATGTTGAGAGGTCCCTATGTTTACTGAACTATCAAAAGGAAGCGTCCTGCTTTGACTTTTACGATGGACCGTTAGTCTGGGTTTGGAGTAGTGTTGCGCCGATGACATTTATTATGGTATCGGTATCGGCCGATACCGATACCATAATGATGTAAAATAGTTGCCATCATGGCTTTGTCGAGCTGCTGCCTACCTTTGTGAAGCAGGAAAAAATCTAATCCAAAGTGAACCCAGTAGAACTTTTTATTGCCTACCAGGAGTGGGTGACAATAGTTGAATAAACTTATGGCTCTCAAAATGGTATCGGTGCCCTATTGGTTGGTACTCGCCGATACCGATACCACCATTTTAGGGCAGTATCGGGGCCCCGTCCAATACTGGTATCGGTGCAACACTAGTTAGGAGGATGAACCATAATGGGGAAAATGCTAACCTGGCAAAAGACAGTCATTGACATTCCCACAAGGAGGATAAGTGAAAAACATTCATCACCAAAGTGAAACTGGTTGTTCACAATGTTTTATCTGAGCGCATTCATAGAAAATGTTGATTTTATGTATACACATGCATATTTTTATCCTGTGCGGGCAGTGCTTTTATTTTATTTTATTTTATTTACTTTTATTTATTTTAGTTATTTTATCTTTTTGTGCAGCACTTTGGAAACCTTGTGTTTATTTAAACCGTGATATATAAATAAAGTGGATTGGATTGGATTGAAAAGCTTTGTATCATTGTGGCCTTTAGAGGATTATCAAGCAAATCAAGAAATCAGTTCATCTAGAGCAGCTAGGCACAAATGAACATATAGATCTTCATATGAGCTGTAGGTGTCTTACCTAGACTAAGGAGTAAATGTAATAAGATTTTTCCAATTGATCCAAAGTCATTATTTGAAAATAAAATAAAGTTAGCAGCTAGGTTAACACCGCGATCATCCATCCATCCATCCATCTTCCTCCGCTTATCCAGGGTCGGGTCGCGGGGGCAGCAGCTTAAGAAGGGAGGCCCAGACTTCCCTCTCCCCAGCCACTTCTTCCAGCTCTTCAGGAGGAACCCCAAGGCGTTCCCAGGCCAGCCGAGAAACATAGTCTCTCCAGCGTGTCCTGGGTCTTCCCCGGGGCCTCCCCCCGGTAGGACGTGCCCGGAACACCTCACCAGGGAGGCGTCCAGGAGGCATCCTAAACAGATGCCCAACTGGCTCCTCTCGACGTGGAGGAGCAGCGGCTCTACTCCGAGTCCCTCCCGGATGACCGAGCTTCTCACCCTATCTCTAAGGGAGAGCCCAGCCACCCTACGGAGGAAACCCATTTCGGCCGCTTGTATCCGCGATCTCGTTCTTTCGGTCATGACCCAGAGTTCATGACCATAGATGAGGGTAGGAATGTAGATCGACCGGTAAATCGAGAGCTTCGCTTTTTGACTCAGCTCTCTCTTCACCACGACGGACCGGTACAGCGCCCGCTTCACGGCAGACGCTGCACCAATCCGCCTGTCGACCTCCCGCTCCCTTCTTCCCTCATTCGTGAACACCGCGATCAAAGACATCTCTTTATGCCAGCGGGCGCATTGCTGACCCCTCAGGACACTGGCTTGTGCATCATTTCATGGGCATTGCTCTGCCGTGCGTTATGCAGAAGATAGGCTGTTGTTGGACTCGTTATGAATACTCTATATATATATATACGCCTAGAATTGAAAAAACACATAGAAAAATCCATGCATGCCAGCGTTTTAGAAGATTCTGGGATGTCAGGCATTCGCTGGATAAATGGGCATGGTGTAACAGGGCCCTTAGTAAGGTGACTACCTGGATGATGTGAACATATTTACAATGTTTAAGGCCCCCACATGCTTGAGAGAGCTGTGCGCATATATTGAGCTGTGCAGAGTCTGCACATAGCCTTTATAATGGTGCGTACATTTTACTAAAAATATCCCAAAAAAGGTATTTTCTTCTCGCACTGCCATTGCATAAGTAGACATGATTTCCTTCTATGGTAGCTTTGCAAAAGGGAAAGGAGAAAATGTCCATTTGGGTGCCTGCCACCATTTCTTCTCCCACTGCACTCTGTCAGGTGGAGAGTTCAGCTTAGATGCTGCAGGTCTTTTAGACTAGGTGCTCTGAGCAGCGTGTCACATGGGGATGCTGGTCAGCTGTCACATTTATGGCAGTTCTTTATGAACACTCGTTCCTGGTGAAAGGTGCGTTGCACGGAGCAATGCAGGTAGACACGGAGTCTGGGGTTAGCTTTGCTCCTACCCGTCTGCACAGAGTCTGCTTGCAGTTTGCACAGATTTAACATTTGCAGTGAAACACGGGAGAATCTTAGGTAAGAAATAAAAACTTCCTTTGGCGTTTTATAGAACCATCAATTGTGTTGAGTAATGGTCTTAAAGGAACCGCCATCCGGGGCTTAATCATAACCTGAAGTCTGTGTTAGTACGTTTTTGCTCTTAACCAAGTCCCCCTATTCAGCTCATGGAAACTTTCATTTCTTGTTTGGAAACATCAACGGCTAAAGAGTTCCTGGGAAGCTTCTAGACATTTTCTTTGGCAATAACTGCTTTAACAGTTTGTGCTTGAAGTTGATGTAGAGCCGGGGGAAACCTTTTGCTATCATCTTATTGTGTTTTACAGACAGCTTAAGGCACATGCAGCTATGAGGTGTTGGCTTTTCTAAGGGAGTTTATTGGTTGAATTCTTCATCTCTTTTTTTAGGTGTTGATGAATGAATCTGAAGGTTGAAGGAAAAGGGTTAGCTGTCCGTATTAGATCTGATAATTGCCTGTATTACAGTTTTTTTTTTTTTTTTACAGCTTGTATGAAGCATCATGTTTCAGCTGTTCCGGTTTGCAGCGTGTAGAAAGAAGGTTTGTCCAGTTGGAGTGGATTATAGAGGAAGCTGCCTGACTGATGGCTGCTTTCTTTGTGTTGGTATCCATTCAGCCAGTGGCCCTCTCCCTCTGCTCCATATCTTCCCATTGTTGAAGTGCTCCACTGCCTCATTCACTAATCCCCCTGTCCATATCTGCTCTGGCGGGGAGTTCCTCTGCTGCCTGCCTCCACGCACGGTTAGTGATGATTATACCTGAAGATTTTTCACTCTATTTTCTTCTCACACTCCTTTTTTTGAAGCATCTTGAATAAAGTAAGATGCATTCTCACTGTATTTTACACCTAGAGCAAAACAATAATAACACCCTGTAATGTGTCTCTACAGTTTCACACATATTTTTCTTTGGGAGGAGTGTGAGCACGCAGGGAAAGTGTTAATTTGACTATTAGAAAAAGAGAGTGACTGCATAATTTTATAGACACCCTGATGACATTTGTAAATGAAAGCTGGGGTTGGTGGGGGGGTAGAAAGCAGGGTTAGCGGTAAGGATGCTTAGGAATACTTCACTGAACCGACAGGTTCTGATAATGGTGGCTGTTGTAGAGTCCATCCCAATGAATGAGGAGGAGGAGGATCACTGCATCGCTTTAATACAAACACTGTTTACCTTCCAGAAAATGAAATTGTCTAGAGAGCTGTTCTAAACAAAATTTCAAAAAATTTTAAACAAAATGTCTACACTTGTGTATACAAAATGAAAAAATAAGTCTAGGTCTAATAAGCGAAATGTACCTAATATTTATAATTTATTGTGACATGTTACAGAGAGATGTTCAGTCTGCAGGAAGCTATTAGCTTGAACATAGCCTTTCATTTTACGCTTTGTGAGTTAAGCAAACAAGGTCAGACTTAAGTTACGTGTTTTTCTTATTTGTTGTGGTGGAAGGTTTGCAAGCAAGTTTGATTGTGGCCGGTTTGTGGGAAGCATCTTGCTAACCAGTTAGCATCTTAGTGCTAGCAGGTTCCCAATGGGAAATTCCATTGGGACCAAGTAGCACTAAATTGGTGACTTAGAAACGACGCTGTCAAGGAACGCTATGGACAGCGGAAACATGCAAGAGGAGGAGAGTTTAGTGTCGGAGGTCGTGGATGAGTCTCCTCCGTCATCCATTTTTTATTTAGAGGAGGAAAGCGGGGACGAAGATGTTGTGGAAGAGGACGCCAGGGCGGCAGAAGCTTGGTTTGGTGTAGAAGGCTTCCAGCCGTCCATGTTTGAGCCCTTGCCTCGCAACGCTGCCAGTTCTGTTAGCCCTACGCCTGCCGAAGACGCAGACGTCCATCCCCGTGAACACTGGGACGCAACTCAATGGGAAAGGAAAGGATTCTGGTTTCTTTTCTTTTTTTTAAACAATACTTTATTGTCTTTTAGAAACAAGAAAAACAACAACGATTCAGCTCAGCCAAGTCTCATACAAAATGTGAAATGTCCAGCAAAAGACCGGTACATGAATTTCATATACACATCAGGGTCAAAACCTATGATCCGTATGATAAGTCGAGGGAAAAAAAGATAAACAAAAACAATCAAACATAATGTTTAAAAACAAACTGTGATCCTCTTTTGTGTAATAGCTCTTCAAGCTCACTAGGCAGACGATCAAGCAAAGGCTGCCATACTCTATAGAAATCATTACAATTACCCTTTATAATGGCACTGAGGCGCTCCAGCGGCAGCACCTTGAACGTTTCTCTGTACCACTGTGTTACAGAAGGGGGCCGTCCCCGAATTCACTGAAACACAACGTCTTGCCAAATGTAAAAGTTTACGGAGTAAAGTCATTTGTGCTGAAGATAGAGGAAGCCCAAGAATAAACAGCACAGGGCTCAGAGGGAATGTCTGGTGAAAGATTGAGCGAAGCTCTACAGAAACGTTATTCCAGAATATAGCAATTATAGGGCATTTCCATATACAGTGATAGTAAGTCCCTACCTATCTGTCCCATCTGTATCGCACTTTACGCACAGGGGAAATTTGAGGGTGAATTTTATGTAAAAATTCTGGGGTATTCTATGTAGAATTCTGTAGTGGCTATGATTCTGATTTCCTATTTCAACCGTTGCGTATATTAGCTGAGATGCTATGACTGAAAAAATGTTATTGACAGATGACCATTGATAGATGATTGGCCGAATTTAGGTGATCAGGCTGACATAGAACTAACTGGCCTGCAGAAGATAATGAGAAAAAAACATCTGAGATTTTAAGACAGGATTTTTTGGAAAATAGAAATTTTCCTACTTTTGAGAATAGAGTACATTTATATACATTTTTAATCCAGAATGATTTGACATTTAAATATGACTTCCCTGACTTTAAATAATTGTTGTTGGTTGCAGATGTGTCTAGTAGTTCCCATTGATTTAGCTTGGAAAGCGGGGAGAATGGCGCTAGGCTTACCGCACCGTGACGTCACTGCTGGAAGATGGCAGGAGGGAGGGGCTACTATATTTGGGCAAAAATGGCCGCTCCCAGACTCATTGATCACGATGAAAATTATTGGGTTTTTTTTTGTTTTTTTTAATGATTAACACTAAATTTATTAAATAACATCGTACGTATTAGTTTTAGGTATAAATAATGATCCACTGATTATTCTTTGCTTGCTGGACTTTTCCTTTAAACATCACTGATTTTTTAAACTTTACTCATATTCCACAATGTTTACACTTTTAGTGCTTTTTCTAATGAGGTAGTTAACACTATGTGTAAACGTTGGATCTATTTTAGAATCTTATATTTGTATGTAAATCTGTGAAATCACTTTGAAACTGAGGGGTGCTGAACCATTAAATCTCCACTGGAAGAATAGAGAAAAAAGAAAACAATGACCTTAAATATTGGCAAAGCGCAGCGTGCATTACAGTCAGTTAGAGGTCAGCTCAGTCTGTGACATGTTCAAGGGTCTACGTGTGCAATGTTGCTAGATTAGGATCCATCAGACTGGCAGCTTTGGAGGAGTTTATACATCTGCCTAGGTAGATCAAATCTGCTGCCTCTCACTGTATGAAGAATCCGTGTTTTAATCTCCGTTTTAATTGTTTGCAGTTCTCGCTGAAATGACTCTAACATGGTCAGTTAAACTAGTGCTTTCTTAGCACCTTTTCTTTTTATTTTCTCAGGCAATCCACCAGCTTTGGTCCCATAAAATGAGTTCTATCTTAGAACAATTTGTTTAATGTAATAAAGCTAAGAGCCTCTTTAGTCAGGAGGTAATGGAAGTGGGATAATGAAGACCAACCGGCTAATTAAAATGTGGTGAACGTGGTGTTCAGCAATCCTCAGTTCATTTTGCTTTTAGGCAATAAAATGTTGGCGTGGGTCTGAAAAACACAGGTTCCCTGTCAGCTCCGCTAAGCTGCCAACAATTTACAGCTGAAAGGAAAAACTTTTCACACATTCTTCAAAAAAGATAAAAAAAAACTTTGTTTTTTTTCACTTCAGTTAAAAGATTAAAAGTGAGAGGAATGAGAAGAAAGAAAACTTCCCGTTATACAGCTGGATATATTCTAAGTTACCACATTAAAGGTACAGCCTCCTAGTTTACCGTCATGAAAACATCCCAAGATATCAGGAAGGAATCTGGGATCTAGATAATTGATTTTATAATCCCTGTAGAATGTAGGGATTTAACTGAACAGGTAGGGTGTATTTCTAAGCGAGGCATAAGGCTCATGCAAGCTGTGTTGCAGCAACAAGACTCTTGGTTTGAATCCCTTCATTCAGCCTTTTTGCTTTTTTTTTGCATGGGTCTGTTCTTTTTATTCACCCTGGTTTCCTCCTATGAACCAACATAAGTGTTTGATTTAATTGTGTTTCTAAAGGGGTCTAAGGTGTGTTTCTGTGCTTATGTCCAGGTTGGTGGGTGATGTTTTGGACCCAAATACAGGGTAGAGGAGGCAGGGATGATTGGTTAATTAAACAAAGAAGTAAAATGACATAACCCATAGTCCAGAACCGATCTACAAGAAACTAAGGAACCAAAAGACTAGAAGACACTAGGGAGGAATAAACCTAAGGAAAGACAAGGAAAGTAGAGAGCATTACCTTAGAGATTGAAAAGGTAACTGAACAGGAGGTGTATATATGGGGAACAAAACAATGGGAGAAATTTTTAGCTAATAGGGAGCAGGTGTGGACAGAAGAAAATAGAAGGAGCTAAGGGGAGAGGAAAGGACACTAGGGGGCAGCAAAGAATAAACAGGGAGAAACAACTTGATCTAAAGGTAACTATAAAGAACAACAACACAATAATAAAGGGGAATAAAACTAATGACTACAAAATAAAAAATGACCAAGGGGAAAAATTCAATATAAGATGAGGGACTGGAGATAACTGAAGCCATGGAAAACCTGACTTAAAGATAAGAAAAAGAATAACTATAACTAAAACTAGACCAAAGCATAAATAATCCCAAAAACGTTGAAGAAAAGAGATAACCAGGAAGGGCAAAACCAAGAATATAAAGGTGATCTAAATCTAGAAAAGCAAACTTGAGAACCCAAAAAATAAAAACATAAACAGAAGCAAAAGGTCCAAAATGTAAGATCATAACAGCGTATGGTTTTATGTGGTGGTGTCGCTCTTTGGATGACGGATGACCTGTCCAGGGAACACCCTGCTTTTTGCCAAAGGACTGAAGATAGACACCAGCACCGTCAGACTGTGACTGACAGGGAGGCGGAGATAAACAAAGCCTAAACGTTTTGGTTAATCCCCACGATGAGATTCTGGTGGCATCGACTGCATGGCAGCCTCACTTCCTCCGGTGTGCCCCAGAGCAGCGATGGCTGGTGGAGGTGTGAAATGTTGTGTGACACGCTTTGGGTTTCCAAGGCCTTATAAAGTACCACATAAGTACAGTTCGTTTACCATTTTGGCCATTTTCAAATTTTATCTAAAAGCTCAATATATTTAAATGCCTGTAAATGTTGTTTGCAAGTTTAAAGTCCTGGAGAATGTGTTGGTTTCCTCATCAAGCCCACAACAGAGTAAAATGACTTATTATACATACTGCTGGAGCTAAAGAGAGATTAATGAGCCACAGCAGAACTAGTCCTGAACCACCATGACCCCAAAGGGCTCTCAGAATGTAGGAGCCATCACACCAGTGACACAAGTTATCTGAGTGCTTAAAAACAAAAATAAAACAGCAACGTTATTGGTTGCACAGTGGGAGAGGGGGTAGCCCTACTGCCTTGCAGCAAGAAGGTTGTTTGTTTGATTCCCGGTCCTGGGGTCTTTCTTCATGGAGTTTGCATGTTCTTCCTGAGCATGTGTGGACTTCCTCCCACAGTCCAAAAACATAAGCGTTAGCTTAATTGGCTTCTCTAATTTCTCCTTAGGTGTGAGTGTGTGTGTGAATGGTTGTTTGTCTCTGTGTTGTCCTGTAATGGACTGGGGACATTTCCAGGTCACCCGTACAAGGCTGGAGATTGGCACCAGCAGCCCTTGCGACCCCAGCTGGGATAAACGTTGTGGGTGGATGGACTTTATTTTTGGTTCACTCCAAGCAGCCTCATTAAACTAAAGTCAAACAGTTACACCAGAATTACACTTGAAGGGGAAACCCTGAGAAAACTTAGAACAACCGTGAAGCTCTGGGATGTTAGCATGCCATACCTTTACTGCTGAGTTACTGATGAAGTTGTTCAAGAAAAAAGAATATTTTGGGATGGTTGGATTTTGCTTCTGTAGAAAATGTGTCTGTGACTCAGAACAGTTTTGGGCTAAAGTTCAAACTAATCTAAGGTGAGAAGATTGTTGAAGTTTGTCAGCAATCCTCGGGTCTGACACTCCCTTCTGAAAACCCTCAACTCAGAGTAGAGTTCTGATTGGTTTTATGGTAAAACCTTCTTTTTCTATGTCTGCTTCTGTCTCCTTGAACCCCAGTGGGCCTCAGCAGATGGCCGCTCACACTGAGCCTGGTTCTGCTGGAGGTTTCTTCCTGTTCAAAGGGAGTTTTTCCTCTCCACTGTCGCTACAAGCATGTTTTGTGTGAGGGATTGCTGAAGAGTCAATGAGTCGATGCAATCAGCTGGATTTCCTATAGAAATAAACTGTATTGAATTATCATTCATTTGTGCATTGTCCATTGTTCTAAACGGTGCAATGTGAGGGCCTTCCAAGTAAGTTAAAATCAATCCACTGGACTTTGTTTCCAAGTTTGAAGACGTTTCTCTTCCATCCAGGAAGCTTTTTCAATTCCAAATGTCAGAAATAGCGTTTAGTTCCAGGTTTTATCCAGCAGCCCAACAAAGCCTGGTTTTAGTTTAGAAAACATGCAAATAGAAACGGATGAACGGGTCCCCCCCTTTGGAATGGGGGTCATTAGGCTTCTTTTGTTAGCCTGCAATGCCCCATACTTGTCTATGTCTCTGAAAGGAACTCAACGCTATTTTTATCACATTTTGAATTGAAAAAGCTTCCTGGATGGAAGAGAAACGTCTTCAAACTTGGAAATAAAGTCCAGTGGATTTTTTTTTTTTTTTTAAATGACTATGACCTGGATGAGAATCTTCACCAGCAGTATGTGTGCCTGTTCCTTCAGTTTTGGCTTGTAATCATTTATTTATTCAATAGAATTATTTTATTTTTACTCTGTTGCAACAAAAAATAACTAAAATGACATAATAAATATATTGTTTTATTTTTATTTGAATAATATATTTGGCTCATTTCTTGAATTTGAGCCCCTCTAATTCAGTCTGTGGATGTGCTTGTTTATCCAACATGGATTCCATACGATGTGTTTGGACGTTATCAGTGAATGTCATTTCTGAGGCTGTTGAACATGAGCGTGATCTGAAGTCAGACACAGTAAACATTTGTTTTTGCTGTTTCTTGGTTTTCTGACCTGGGTTTACCACCATGATGGCAGATGAAGAACAGAGCAAATGTACAGATCTGCAAAACACTAAACCCTCTCTTAACATTCACCCCCCCGCCTTAAACATATTCCCCATAGGCGTGACAGCTGGCTCTGTGTCCCATCGCTCTGCAGCCAGAAATGCTAGCTCCATCAAATGGGAAACAATTTCCTCCAAATGCATGGTAATGTTTCAGCTAAATAAGCTACATTATGCATAAAAGGGGAAATGATTACCCGCTTTTAACAGCCTTTATGAATATTTATGAAGTGTTTCTGTCATTGCTTATTTCCCTTCCTCTTTGGATTCTCAGTCGGGAGCAGTTAATATAAAAGCCAATGTTTCCTCTCACTGTTTTCGACGTGACACTCGTTTGGACATCAATGCTTTTAAGGTTTGGGCTTAAAATAGAAAAATGTTAACGTTGCTCATGATTGAATTTTCCTTTTCTCATCCTCTGACTTCGGGGGGGTTTTTATGCCTTTTGAGGTCTTTAATGTGGAAGCTTGTCTGTGCGTTTGTGTGACTGTCTTGGGTGTTACGGCTGTCTGCAGGCGTTGGGATGTGCAGTAAGACAGCTTTTCTCTCCCGTTAACTGTGATTGTCAGGGTTAGTTAAAGCAGAGGTTCTGGTGTTCCCATGGCTTTGAGGACTGCGTGATCCAGAGGCAGTGAGATGAAAAGAGAGAGGTAACTCATCCCACCATCCTTGGGGATTTTCGCTTCAAGGGCTTCATGGCAATCTCTCCAAATGAAACCATTATCTCAACATTTCTGCCTCAGGCTCTGTCGCTATTTTACTCTTTCTTTGCCCACATATCCTTTGGCGCCACATCTCTTCTGCTCCTCTGAACCCCTCCACCTTTAGCCTCTTCCAAGCACATTTTGAAGTAGCGAAGGGAAGATGAAAGATAGAAGGTGACAGCAGCGGGGACTTGGTAGATTGTGGAAAGGAGGACAGGAGAGTAAAGGGGCGGAGGTGTCAGGGGAGAGGAACCAGCTAGGATGAAAGTGTCAGAAATGAAGAGGACTTGGGTTATTGTTTTTTTCTGCATGATGGGAGGTGACTCCTAATCCATCCAGCCGAGGCTAAGATTTGGTTTTCCTGTCATAACAGATTCCCGTGCCTGCCCAGAGGGAGAGCTGTTCTCCACCTGCCGTAATTCACTTTGAAATGTCTCTTAATATGTTTGGTGGTCATAATGGATCCCATGGCTCATACTGGTAGTCATCCTGACTTTTATTTCCACATATGACAGCCACCCATCAGCACTAAGACAAGGAAAAGGGCAAAAATATAAAGGACACAAAGAAGGAGAGGAGGCCGCCATCAAAGCAATAACCTGAACAATGAAAGCCTGAAACAAATCACATGAAGATTTGATTTTATTATATAAAGTCACAGAGGAGCTTTTTATGCCGCCGGCCCCTCTGCAGCCCGCTTAGAAACTGTTCACTCAGGACAAAGGCAATGAAAAGACAATTTAATTATGTTTACCACTGGGTGACAAACATTGGATCATGATGCTGTCAGGTTGGCAGAGACACTTCTGGAGCTCATCTGGAAAACCAGCTCTTACAAGCTTAATAACACATTTCCCCCTCAAATACCTGCTAATTTTATTTCACTATTGTTTTAGGGAATCCCAGAGGCAGTAGTTCACCCCTCCCCCCAAATGGTTCCCCAATGCTGTAGATATAAGCAGCCAAACTTGTCTTTATTGTTTGTCCAACAGCTTTTGCAAAGGTTAAAACAAATGTCTAGTGTTGCTTTATCCATGTGGAGGACATCCTGCATTTTCTATCTATCCTATGATTATTTTTTAACTTAATAATTTCAATTATTCCGTTTTATTCACTTTTATTATTTGTCTTGCCTTTATACTGCTTGAATGTGCTTTTATTTTGCGTCTCATGTATAGTGCTTTAAAGGGGTCATAGAATGAAAAACCGAGTTTACATTGTTATAGATGAATAACGTTAGCTCAGTGGGTGAAATGGACGTACATAAAACAGTTAACAAGGCTCCTAATTGACGTAAACTCTGGGATGTTGCCTTATTTGGTTCTGGCCTGTACTTTTGTCACGCCCTGAAATGTACATCCAGACCAGCCCACTGGTTCACGGCCCAGGAACATGAATAGAGGAAGATGGAAGACAGCAGTTTAGCTGTTTAGCTACAGCTGGGTTTACTTCTACAAGAATTACAAAACAGGAAGTTTCTCTATTGAAAATGAGCCAGAACCACGGGAGGAAATGCAGCGTTCCAGGCTGAGCGGAGAAATTTTACCGAACACTTTCAAAATCTTGGACAGTTCAAAGCAGGATTTCCTAAATTTCTTTTACTGAAACGGGGGGCTGTTCCCACTGTAAGGCCATCACAACCGCAAGCTGGAAGTATGATTCTGTCTCTAAGCTGTTGCTAGCAATGCTAGCATACACGTTGACGGTATGCTTCCACCCGCCTGCCTTTTTCGTGTGTCGGGGTGGGGGGGAGGGGTAGCATGGGGCCACGGCTACCATCGGTCGGGTTTGGTCGCCCCGTCCCCTGCTGGTTCCCTCCCTCCGTCCGCCGGAGTTCCCAGACCAGCCCTGGAGCTCACGGCTTAGTTCGGCTGTACTGAGTCTTTGCTCAGCAGCTTGGCTCGTTGTAAACCAACCAATCAGAGCACAGCTCATCTAAATATTCATGATCATACCATAAAAGGAAGAAACCTGTGGTTTCATTCTAGGGCTTTTAACCAGGCTGCATTAGGGCTCATAGAACAGCTAATAGGACATTTTCAGCCCAACCAATGTTACACACCCTATTAGAGACCTGAAGGACCAGATACCCTATAGAATCATTCTATCACCCTATTAGAGACCTGAAGGACCAGATACCCTATAGAATCATTCTATCACCCTATTAGAGACCTGAAGGACCAGATACCCTATAGAATCATTCTATCACCCTATTAGAGACCTGAAGGACCAGATACCCTATAGAATCATTCTATCACCCTATTAGAGACCTGAAGGACCAGATACCCTATAGAATCATTCTATCACCCTATTAGAGACCTGAAGGACCAGATACCCTATAGAATCATTCTATCACCCTATTAGAGACCTGAAGGACCAGATACCCTATAGAATCATTCTATCACCCTATTAGAGACCTGAAGGACCAGATACCCTATAGAATCATTCTATCACCCTATTAGAGACCTGAAGGACCAGATACCCTATAGAATCATTCTATCACCCTATTAGAGACCTGAAGGACCAGATACCCTATAGAATCATTCTATCACCCTATTAGAGACCTGAAGGACCAGATACCCTATAGAATCATTCTATCACCCTATTAGAGACCTGAAGGACCAGATACCCTATAGAATCATTCTATCACCCTATTAGAGACCTGAAGGACCAGATACCCTATAGAATCATTCTATCACCCTATTAGAGACCTGAAGGACCAGATACCCTATAGAATCATTCTATCACCCTATTAGAGACCTGAAGGACCAGATACCCTATAGAATCATTCTATCACCCTATTAGAGACCTGAAGGACCAGATACCCTATAGAATCATTCTATCACCCTATTAGAGACCTGAAGGACCAGATACCCTATAGAATCATTCTATCACCCTATTAGAGACCTGAAGGACCAGATACCCTATAGAATCATTCTATCACCCTATTAGAGACCTGAAGGACCAGATACCCTATAGAATCATTCTATCACCCTATTAGAGACCTGAAGGACCAGATACCCTATAGAATCATTCTATCACCCTATTAGAGACCTGAAGGACCAGATACCCTATAGAATCATTCTATCACCCTATTAGAGACCTGAAGGACCAGATACCCTATAGAATCATTCTATCACCCTATTAGAGACTTGAAGGACCAGATACCCTATAGAATCATTCTATCGCCCTATTAGAGACCTGAAGGACCAGATACCCTATAGAATCATTCTATCGCCCTATTAGAGACCTGAAGGACCAGATACCCTATAGAATCATTCTATCGCCCTATTAGAGACCTGAAGGACCAGATACCCTATAGAATCATTCTATCGCCCTATTAGAGACCTGAAGGACCAGATACCCTATAGAATCATTCTATCACCCTATTAGAGACCTGAAGGACCAGATACCCTATAGAATCATTCTATCACCCTATTAGAGACCTGAAGGACCAGATACCCTATAGAATCATTCTATCACCCTATTAGAGACCTGAAGGACCAGATACCCTATAGAATCATTCTATCACCCTATTAGAGACCTGAAGGACCAGATACCCTATAGAATCATTCTATCACCCTATTAGAGACCTGAAGGACCAGATACCCTATAGAATCATTCTATCACCCTATTAGAGACCTGAAGGACCAGATACCCTATAGAATCATTGTATCACCCTATTAGAGACCTGAAGGACCAGATACCCGATAGAATCATTCTATCACCCTATTAGAGACCTGAAGGACCAGATACCCTATAGAATCATTCTATCACCCTATTAGAGACCTGAAGGACCAGATACCCTATAGAATCATTCTATCACCCTATTAGAGACCTGAAGGACCAGATACCCTATAGAATCATTCTATCACCCTATTAGAGACCTGAAGGACCAGATACCCTATAGAATCATTCTATCGCCCTATTAGAGACCTGAAGGACCAGATACCCTATAGAATCATTCTATCACCCTATTAGAGACCTGAAGGACCAGATACCCTATAGAATCATTCTATCACCCTATTAGAGACCTGAAGGACCAGATACCCTATAGAATCATTCTATCACCCTATTAGAGACCTGAAGGACCAGATACCCGATAGAATCATTCTATCACCCTATTAGAGACCTGAAGGACCAGATACCCTATAGAATCATTCTATCACCCTATTAGAGACCTGAAGGACCAGATACCCTATAGAATCATTCTATCACCCTATTAGAGACCTGAAGGACCAGATACCCTATAGAATCATTCTATCACCCTATTAGAGACCTGAAGGACCAGATACCCTATAGAATCATTCTATCGCCCTATTAGAGACCTGAAGGACCAGATACCCTATAGAATCATTCTATCGCCCTATTAGAGACCTGAAGGACCAGATACCCTATAGAATCATTCTATCGCCCTATTAGAGACCTGAAGGACCAGATACCCTATAGAATCATTCTATCACCCTATTAGAGACCTGAAGGACCAGATACCCTATAGAATCATTCTATCACCCTATTAGAGACCTGAAGGACCAGATACCCTATAGAATCATTCTATCACCCTATTAGAGACCTGAAGGACCAGATACCCTATAGAATCATTCTATCACCCTATTAGAGACCTGAAGGACCAGATACCCTATAGAATCATTCTATCACCCTATTAGAGACCTGAAGGACCAGATACCCTATAGAATCATTCTATCACCCTATTAGAGACCTGAAGGACCAGATACCCTATAGAATCATTGTATCACCCTATTAGAGACCTGAAGGACCAGATACCCGATAGAATCATTCTATCACCCTATTAGAGACCTGAAGGACCAGATACCCTATAGAATCATTCTATCACCCTATTAGAGACCTGAAGGACCAGATACCCTATAGAATCATTCTATCACCCTATTAGAGACCTGAAGGACCAGATACCCTATAGAATCATTCTATCACCCTATTAGAGACCTGAAGGACCAGATACCCTATAGAATCATTCTATCGCCCTATTAGAGACCTGAAGGACCAGATACCCTATAGAATCATTCTATCACCCTATTAGAGACCTGAAGGACCAGATACCCTATAGAATCATTCTATCACCCTATTAGAGACCTGAAGGACCAGATACCCTATAGAATCATTCTATCACCCTATTAGAGACCTGAAGGACCAGATACCCGATAGAATCATTCTATCACCCTATTAGAGACCTGAAGGACCAGATACCCTATAGAATCATTCTATCACCCTATTAGAGACCTGAAGGACCAGATACCCTATAGAATCATTCTATCACCCTATTAGAGACCTGAAGGACCAGATACCCTATAGAATCATTCTATCACCCTATTAGAGACCTGAAGGACCAGATACCCTATAGAATCATTCTATCGCCCTATTAGAGACCTGAAGGACCAGATACCCTATAGAATCATTCTATCGCCCTATTAGAGACCTGAAGGACCAGATACCCTATAGAATCATTCTATCACCCTATTAGAGACCTGAAGGACCAGATACCCTATAGAATCATTCTATCACCCTATTAGAGACCTGAAGGACCAGATACCCTATAGAATCATTCTATCACCCTATTAGAGACCTGAAGGACCAGATACCCGATAGAATCATTCTATCACCCTATTAGAGACCTGAAGGACCAGATACCCTATAGAATCATTCTATCACCCTATTAGAGACCTGAAGGACCACATACCCTATAGAATCATTCTATCACCCTATTAGAGACCTGAAGGACCAGATACCCTATAGAATCATTCTATCACCCTATTAGAGACCTGAAGGACCAGATACCCTATAGAATCATTCTATCGCCCTATTAGAGACCTGAAGGACCAGATACCCTATAGAATCATTCTATCGCCCTATTAGAGACCTGAAGGACCAGATACCCTATAGAATCATTCTATCGCCCTATTAGAGACCTGAAGGACCAGATACCCTATAGAATCATTCTATCGCCCTATTAGAGACCTGAAGGACCAGATACCCTATAGAATCATTCTATCACCCTATTAGAGACCTGAAGGACCAGATACCCTATAGAATCATTCTATCACCCTATTAGAGACCTGAAGGACCAGATACCCTATAGAATCATTCTATCACCCTTTTAGAGACCTGAAGGACCAGATACCCTATAGAATCATTCTATCACCCTATTAGAGACCTGAAGGACCAGATACCCTATAGAATCATTCTATCACCCTATTAGAGACCTGAAGGACCAGATACCCTATAGAATCATTCTATCACCCTATTAGAGACCTGAAGGACCAGATACCCTATAGAATCATTCTATCACCCTATTAGAGACCTGAAGGACCAGATACCCTATAGAATCATTCTATCACCCTATTAGAGACCTGAAGGACCAGATACCCGATAGAATAATTCTATCACCCTATTAGAGACCTGAAGGACCAGATACCCTATAGAATCATTCTATCACCCTATTAGAGACCTGAAGGACCAGATACCCTATAGAATCATTCTATCACCCTATTAGAGACCTGAAGGACCAGATACCCGATAGAATCATTCTATCACCCTATTAGAGACCTGAAGGACCAGATACCCTATAGAATCATTCTATCACCCTATTAGAGACCTGAAGGACCACATACCCTATAGAATCATTCTATCACCCTATTAGAGACCTGAAGGACCAGATACCCTATAGAATCATTCTATCACCCTATTAGAGACTTGAAGGACCAGATACCCTATAGAATCATTCTATCACCCTATTAGAGACCTGAAGGACCAGATACCCTATAGAATCATTCTATCACCCTATTAGAGACCTGAAGGACCAGATACCCTATAGAATCATTCTATCGCCCTATTAGAGACCTGAAGGACCAGATACCCTATAGAATCATTCTATCACCCTATTAGAGACCTGAAGGACCAGATACCCTATAGAATCATTCTATCACCCTATTAGAGACCTGAAGGACCAGATACCCTATAGAATCATTCTATCACCCTATTAGAGACCTGAAGGACCAGATACCCTATAGAATCATTCTATCACCCTATTAGAGACCTGAAGGACCAGATACCCTATAGAATCATTCTATCACCCTATTAGAGACCTGAAGGACCAGATACCCTATAGAATCATTCTATCACCCTATTAGAGACCTGAAGGACCAGATACCCTATAGAATCATTCTATCACCCTATTAGAGACCTGAAGGACCAGATACCCTATAGAATCATTCTATCACCCTATTAGAGACCTGAAGGACCAGATACCCTATAGAATCATTCTATCACCCTATTAGAGACCTGAAGGACCAGATACCCGATAGAATCATTCTATCACCCTATTAGAGACCTGAAGGACCAGATACCCTATAGAATCATTCTATCACCCTATTAGAGACCTGAAGGACCAGATACCCTATAGAATCATTCTATCACCCTATTAGAGACCTGAAGGACCAGATACCCGATAGAATCATTCTATCACCCTATTAGAGACCTGAAGGACCAGATACCCTATAGAATCATTCTATCACCCTATTAGAGACCTGAAGGACCACATACCCTATAGAATCATTCTATCACCCTATTAGAGACCTGAAGGACCAGATACCCTATAGAATCATTCTATCACCCTATTAGAGACCTGAAGGACCAGATACCCTATAGAATCATTCTATCACCCTATTAGAGACCTGAAGGACCAGATACCCTATAGAATAATTCTATCACCCTATTAGAGACCTGAAGGACCAGATACCCTATAGAATCATTCTATCACCCTATTAGAGACCTGAAGGACCAGATACCCTATAGAATCATTCTATCACCCTATTAGAGACCTGAAGGACCAGATACCCTATAGAATCATTCTATCACCCTATTCGAGACCTGAAGGACCAGATACCCTATAGAATCATTCTATCACCCTATTAGAGACCTGAAGGACCAGATACCCTATAGAATCATTCTATCACCCTATTAGAGACCTGAAGGACCAGATACCCTATAGAATCATTCTATCACCCTATTAGAGACCTGAAGGACCAGATACCCTATAGAATCATTCTATCACCCTATTAGAGACCTGAAGGACCAGATACCCTATAGAATCATTCTATCACCCTATTAGAGACCTGAAGGACCAGATACCCTATAGAATCATTCTATCACCCTATTAGAGACCTGAAGGACCAGATACCCGATAGAATCATTCTATCACCCTATTAGAGACCTGAAGGACCAGATACCCTATAGAATCATTCTATCACCCTATTAGAGACCTGAAGGACCAGATACCCTATAGAATCATTCTATCACCCTATTAGAGACCTGAAGGACCAGATACCCTATAGAATCATTCTATCACCCTATTAGAGACCTGAAGGACCAGATACCCTATAGAATCATTCTATCACCCTATTCGAGACCTGAAGGACCAGATACCCTATAGAATCATTCTATCACCCTATTAGAGACCTGAAGGACCAGATACCCTATAGAATCATTCTATCACCCTATTAGAGACCTGAAGGACCAGATACCCTATATAATCATTCTATCACCCTATTAGAGACCTGAAGGACCAGATACCCTATAGAATCATTCTATCACCCTATTAGAGACCTGAAGGACCAGATACCCTATAGAATCATTCTATCACCCTATTAGAGACCTGAAGGACCAGATACCCTATAGAATCATTCTATCACCCTATTAGAGACCTGAAGGACCAGATACCCTATAGAATCATTCTATCACCCTATTAGAGACCTGAAGGACCAGATACCCTATAGAATCATTCTATCACCCTATTAGAGACCTGAAGGACCAGATACCCGATAGAATAATTCTATCACCCTATTAGAGACCTGAAGGACCAGATACCCTATAGAATCATTCTATCACCCTATTAGAGACCTGAAGGACCAGATACCCTATAGAATCATTCTATCACCCTATTAGAGACCTGAAGGACCAGATACCCTATAGAATCATTCTATCGCCCTATTAGAGACCTGAAGGACCAGATACCCGATAGAATAATTCTATCACCCTATTAGAGACCTGAAGGACCAGATACCCTATAGAATCATTCTATCACCCTATTAGAGACCTGAAGGACCAGATACCCGATAGAATCATTCTATCGCCCTATTAGAGACCTGAAGGACCAGATACCCTATAGAATCATTCTATCACCCTATTAGAGACCTGAAGATCAGCAATCCTACAAGATAGATGGTGGCGCACCGTGTGAAAAACTTAACTTTCAAACATTTATAATTGCACGTTATTTCTTTTGTTCCTTTAAATGATGTAATTATACTAAGCTGAACAACAGAAGTGCTTCCACCTTCTTAATTTCTAGCTGCAATGACTCCTCCAGGCAGCCTGACACATCCGATCTCTGATTTGATTGTTCAATTAGTGACTTAATTACATCAACCAATCAGATCAACAACCAAACAATTATCAAATTACTACTTTTACTGCAAGTAAAAGCAGATTTTTGCCCATTATCTGTAAACAGACCTTAGCAGAAATCTGTGTGTAAAAAAATTCAGTATAAAACATGTCAGAAAAAATTTGATCCTTCGATATTTTGGTTTACAGTGTGAAAAGATTTACTTACAACTACACGCTGTGATTCACCAGCACAAAATCAACATTTTATGTCTCCATAAAACAGAGAAGCTAAGAAAACTGCCCATAGATTTAAGGATTTAAAGTAGAGAATATAAATTTTCTTTGGTCAGTTTAATGGTTTTTCCACTCTGTGCATTAAAGTGATAAACGTCAATAGCTTTCAAATAAAACCTACCCCCAAAAAAATCTTAAAGAAAGCATTAAGTAAGGCGGCTTTGAGGCATTTTGACGTGCTGTTCTCAATTAGTTCATGTTCGTCTCATAATTTAGAGTCGTGATCACTTTATAAAGTCTGGGGTTCTGGAAATATGACAATCATTCTGGTGATTTCACTGGTATTTAACCTGAACAGCCTAATAAAAGAAGGAAGGCAATTAGAAACATTTTCTTGAAATAATAATTTAATTGACTTTGGGACTCAGGCATCAATGGGAAGCATTAACAATACATTTCAGTTTGAATAAATGCATGAGGTGCTGGATGATGAATCTGAAAATAGTGGTGGAATGAAGATGGATGGCAGCTGGAACAAGGCACAGCTTCTTATGAACCTCTCTGATGAGCAAGCATAGAGCGACAGTGGAGAGAAACAACTGTGACAGAAGCAGGCTCAACATGGGGTCTCCTACCGGAGGCTTTGTGAGTCCAGGGGATTGCTTCAATAGGGGCAAGCAACAGCGTGGAGAGGGAGGCAGATGAAGCTAAGAGGATGGTGGATATATTGAATAAGGGTCATCAGTCTGACATACGGTCCAACTCAATGCTGGTGGCAGACTGAGCTGATGATTGAAGTTGTTTAAGCAGGACTGATGCTGACTGGATTATAAGGGGGTGTGGTTAATGCTAAACAGCTGCTTAATTGACGGATGAGGCTTCGATTGCATGAGGATAAACAATCCAGTTTATTCAGTTGAATTTCTGCCTAAATTCATAAAAAAATCACAGTTTTGCAATCAGGTGCTTTAAAAAATGCTCTTACTATAACACTGACCAATGTTCACATGATTAAAAAGTAACAGGTCATAAACACTGTCACTGTGGTCTGGTTCCAACACAAAGGAATCTCCAGTTGGAAAAAAAGGGGTTGAAACTATAACCAGAGTAGAGGAAGCCCCGCCTCCCACCCCCACCTGTAGGCCATGATGTCACACCTTAGTGCTCTCTTTTTGTATCTCTGTAGCTCAGGTGCTATATTCACCTCTGCTAAGACAGTTATACTTTGCAGATGCAGAAATGGTGGGATATAAAGTTTTTGCGAATATTACTGGGACCAGGACCAGGCTGCCTCAGGAAAAGGATCCATCCTTAGCGGTTTATAGTGAAATGCCTGAAATATTGGGTTATAGAGTGACTCTCCAAAGTTTAAATGGTAAATAACCTGCACTTATAGAGCACCTTCTCAAGTCAGGGGATTCTGAAGGCTTTATTCCACCGGGGTTGTCAAAAATGTCGATACTTCTTGACATTTGCCCCTTGGTAAATGTCAAGGGCCCCCTTTGGCCAGGGTCCTGTTTAGCCATTCTAAAGCCATATTTTGCAAAGATCATCTCATCATGCAAAGTTTTCAATTCACGAGAAAACACCAGTTTTCAATATTTTCCATGTTTTTTTTAAGCCCTTCATTCGCTGAATAGTTGTTGTGAATGCTTAATGTTTTAGAAACGTCTTTGTTTTCTTTTGAACATGTAACACTACCTCACATGCTCACAGAAGCTCCCTCTGACAATGAATTGAGCTCCGATCTCCTCCTACTGTAGTAGCCATTCAAAATGTCCCACTTTCCTTGATAGGCCCTCAGCTGGTCCCCTACTATTTTTTAAAAAACATCAATATTTGTACTAGGATATTCTTTCTGTCATGATTTGTGGACATTAAGATCTAAAGAGAAGCATCTTCTCCTGGTCAGGCGCTGCAAGTCAGTGAAAGGGTGGAGTCAGAGTAAAAATTTCTGCATGCCCAGGAGAAGAAGGAATCACTCCAGTGGCTGGAAGTTGGAGGAGATTTGATTTGAAGTTGGAGGGAAGCGGGCTGCCATTCGGCTGATGTTTGAGTGGGAAGGCCCATTTGGAAAGGCTGCCACTGTAAAACATGCAGCCAGCCAATGAGCTTTCATGTTATTGGTCGATCATCGACTGATGATCCATGTGTGGAATTAGAGGAGTTGCTGTTCACTATAGTCATTGGAAAACATGGCATCCTAGGAACCAGGTTAACCTCTTAAGGCCCAAGCTGTTTTTTTTCATACATTTTTAATTTCTCTTTGTTATTTTGGCTTCTTTGAACTCAGTTAGAATAAAAATAAAACATAATATTTCAATGTAATATATTTTTAGAGGAAAATGATTACAATTCATGTTCCCAAATTCCATAAAACAACATTAAGTCGAATTTGGATAAAAGAGTAAAAAAAAAAACAGTTTAATTCCACCTTGAACACAGCAGTTGTTTACGGACATCTTTTGAATATATTGAAAATAGGTATTTTCTTTAACATGTTTTGATTATCAAAAAGTAAAAACATACTTTAGTAACATTTACGTTTTGTCTGTTTAAATGTTATAACTAACAGATCATTTGAAGGATGATATTGTTTGCCTGTCACAAAATAAAAATGCAAAGCATTATCTTTGGTCACTGTTGTATCCAACTACTACTGTGAACATCATAGTAAAAATAAGTAAACAAAATGGACATTCACAGTAACAGTGTGACTCATGAAACTATGCATTTGTAATGTAACAGGAAGGATATGTGAAAGTTAGCAATCACTGCAGCTACAAGCGCACATCTTAGAAATCACTGCCATAACCTATGCATGAAAGGCATTGTGCTCAGTTTGCATGCAAAGGGGAACAGTTTGCATGTCTCACAATGGACTCAGGTTCTGTCAGGGCAACCTGGTTGTCTGCAGCGTTCTTCAGGCCTATCGTCTCTGGGAGGTGGGCATTGGTTCTGTTGTCCTGGTGTGAGGATGGGAAGGGGAAAAAAAAGATTTTTTGACAACTTTTTATAATTTTTGAAGCCTGCAACAGCAGATTATGTGACCTAAGCGAAGATAATTTTAGCTATATTTAGTTGTTGGAAATAAATGACATATATTTTTCCCATCAGAAGTGTGTATAACCCTCTCATGCATGAATTATAAACTCAGTAAGGATTTTGTTACTAAGTGTTTTTATACATCCTTAGGAATGTTTATTCTATAAAGGCATATTTATCTTTGTTGACCCACATATTTTGTTGGCTTGTGGGTTAGAGCAGTGCATTTGTGCTCTTAGAAGGTTGCAAAGACCAGGTTCGATCCCCAGTGCCTCCACTCTGGGTTTGTCAGCAAAACCCATAAGGCCCCGTCCCACCTTTCTGATTTATCTAGCGTATGCCTGATGTCCCAGAATCTGCTAAAATGCTGGCATTTTGGGCGTATACATAGAGTATTCATAACGTGTCCAGAACTTATGTCCAATGACAGCCTTATGCATAATGCCAGCAGCATAATGCCATGGGAATGATGCACAAGCATCATTTCATGGGCATTACGAAGCGTTATTAAAGCTGCTCCCCTCAGGCGCATCGCTGCCTCTGAGGGGAGCAGCCATGTGCTCAGAGGCGTCCTTTCTTGATGTCTTGATGACAGTATTGACCCAGCTGCAGATTACCCCCACCCCCCCACAAAAAAAAAAAAAATTATGAAAAAAGAATAAGAAAGAAAGAAGGTTTGCAGTCACACTCACCTTCTGGCTCACCCTATGATGGGGATGAGTCTGGAGGAGAAGTTAGTCATTGTTTTGGATAAGCTGGACGTATGTCAACGATCAGGTAACTTACCTGGAACTTATGGCCCACATATGGCATTCATCGGTAAACTTTGAGCATGCTCAAAATTTATTGACGTACGTATGTCGTTATGTGCCAGCGTGTTTCAGCGTACTCATGACTTATACAAAACGTACCCATAACCTGTGCCAGATTTTCCATACGTCAGGCATACGCTGGTTTAAATATACAAGGTGTGACAGAGGCCTTAACCCACACTGCTCCCCGGGCGCCACACAATGGCAGCACACTCCTCACAAAGGGATGGGTCAAAATGCAGAGAACAAATTTTCCCATTTTTTTGTATTGTAATTTTTTTTATCTATGCATCTTGTACTGTAAGAAAAGATCAATGTACCAACAAAGTAATTGCATAGATGTGAATTAGTTTTCCAGTTGTAATGTGGTATTCTGCTGGAATGGTGGTTCCTCTGCTCCCCTGTAGGAACTGTAATAGGCGACGTGTTTGGACATTTCCTCCTGTGTGTCAGCCATCTTGAATTCCATGACTTTTTCATTGCAATGATCAACTAATGGTTTTTCTGTATGGAATGATGCAATATCTTCCAATAGATTGGAATATTTGCATAAGTACACACTGTAGTGATCACTATGCATGATACAATGAACAACTGTTGCCTCCTACTTATGGATGCATGATATAATCGGCCCCCTATCGGTATCGGCCTTAAAACTGAATATCGGACATAGGCCACCCCACCGATATTTAACCCGATATTTGATCAGCTTCTGAGTTTCTAAAGTCTAAAAAAAAAAAAATACTACTTCTTCTTCTTCCTCAAAAACTTTTTTTTTACAGACTTAAAAACTTCTAAAGACGAGGGAAAAAATATTGATACATTAAAATATCATAATATCTTCCTATGCTGATATATTGCCATTAGAGACTGACATTTTTTCGTTAATCCCACGGGAATCCCGTGGGATTAACGATGACGTGATTGGGACGGTAGGGGATTAAACATTAACGGGAGCAGACGGGAGCGGGAGGAAACCAATAGTAACAAAAAAAAAACTAGGATCGATGCCAAAAAATAAAATAAAATAGAAAGAAAAAAAATCCAGTACTGGCGCCGCCATTTTGTAGTTTTTTTCCTTGAAGCCTACACTATAATGCAAGTCAAAAAAACTACACGACCCAAAAACCAACAGTGCTTCCGCTCTGAGTTTTTCACCCACGCTCAAAAACAAGAATGGGAGTGGTGCAGGAGCGGGAGTCACTCTGAATGGGAGCGGGATGGGAGTGGGAGTAATTTCACCAGCAGTGGGACGGGACAGGATTTAGATTTCTACTCTGGCCCGGGATCAGGAGGGGAAACACATTTGTTTCTGTGGAAGTGGGACGGGACAGGAGTGAAAATCCACTCCCGTGTCAGTCTCTAATTGCCATTTAAAAACACCATATCAATCTCTTTTACTAATGAAATATTGCTATATGTCATCGTTATGCTACGAAAATTCACAAAATGTTGCCATATTTTTATATGTTGATATATTGACGCGGTATCGATCTATTTTACTAACAAAATCTCACAAGAATTTACAAAATCTCACAAGAGTTTGTAACAGAACGATGAAATTTCACCAGATTTTGAAAGTAAAATAGATCGATACCGCGTTTTTAAAAATCTATTTGATATCAGCATATGAAAATATATTTGAGTATATTATTTTGTGTCAGAAATGGATAACAAAACTGCTATTTTCAATGACTACTTATTTTTGTCCAGCTTTAACATCGGTATCAATATCAGTTATCGGCTACATGAGTTTTAAAATATCGGCATATCGGATATCGGCCAAAATCCCAATATCGTGCATCCCTACTCCTACTGCCTTCAGGAAAATGTTAGTTTTGGCACTTTGGAATTGCACTTTGCGGCAAAGTTCTCAAATGGAGGTTTGCACAAAAACAACAGGGAACATCACTTCATTTCTAGATATGTTACGGACATTTAAAAGAAGAAAGAGGTTATTAGAAAGTTAAAATAGTTCACACTTTCAGGGGTATAGCAGCAGCAGCAGCCTGGTTCTATGCAGTGGATCAAATGGAACGGGTTGATTACATGACAACTCAACAACTGTTCCACCGCATCCGTCATTCATCCATCAACGTCGTTCCCGTCTCCCACATTCCCAGGCTGCCAGGATTTTTTACATTAAGCATGAGAGAATAGGAAGATGTCAGGCAGGCGATGACCCGGCAGCAGTGTTTCATAAAAGAAGCTGCTGACATAATAAAGGGGAGCCATCAGAGGAGCTGCCTGCTGAATGGGAGGAGCAGGGAGACAAAATTATTTTGTTGTTCTGGCTCTTCACAGAGGCAGTACAGAGAAAAACACAAAAGGAATACACGGCAGATGCATAATAGGTGTCATCGTGTAGAAAGAACTGTCTGATAGCTGATAACATCCCGCTTCTATGAACGGAAGAATCCCTCATGAGGAAGATACTCCACTCCACCTTTCATGCTCATTTCAACGCGCCCAGATAAAGCTGATGAAAACGTTCCTGACTTAATCATCCCGCTAAAGCAGCAGCTCTCTGGAATGGGCTTCGTTATTTCGCAGCTGCTTTTAAAAACAGATAGAAAAGGCTAGAAAATCTGGGCATTTTGATTTATTTAGCTTTTTTTTTTTTTGGTTTTCATGTCCCGGCTCCATGGAACATTGCTTATGTGTTTAACGGAAAATCAACCTGTAATGGAGGAAGTGTTTTACAGCCGTACAGTGTGACACCAAAGCATGTGGTACAGCAGCTGGTCCACATAAAGATGCCATCACAGAGTCACATTTTTTCTCATGTAGGCGTCAATTAACAGGTTTTCTCCAGCAGATTGTGAGGAAAAAAAGCAAAGTGGCAGCACAGTTCCTCTCAAAGAGCTTTTCTCTTGCTTTCATGTGTTTGTGTTTCTCAGCCATCAACAACAACTGCTACTATATCTGAAATACCTGTTATTAACTGATAATGATCACATCATCCACACACACTCAACACGGTCCTTCTCTATTGTGATGTAATGGATACAGGACATACTTTCTAAAGAAAAGGTCTAAAATAAAGAACTGGAGCTCTGAAAGGAAAGATGTCAGAGAAATGGAGCCTAGGCAGAAGTTCAGTTGAAGAAACTGATTACTTACCCTTACCCTTACCTTTGACATAGACCAATCAGCTTTGAACCACGCCTCCAAGAAAGCCAATCAGCATCCATAGTTCATCTTAAAAGGTTTCACAATCCACATCTCAGTCTCCTACCCAAAGCGCAGGCAGTTTTCGCGCTATGTCTGACTTTGATTCAGATGACCCTGACTCAACCCCCTCCAGCCCCTCCTCCACCATCATAGCTAAAGCTTCAACATAACGTAATTCCTCCTGGACTCTTACTGCGTTCCCTGTCTCAGCTCAACCGGTCTGGCAGAAGACCGCCATGTTGAGCCTGGTTCTGTCAGAGTTTTTTCCCAAAGGGGAGTTTTTCCTCTCCACTGTCGCTTCATGCTTGCTCATCATGGACAGCTTTATGCAACCTGTGTTATCCAAGCTGGACTATCATCTTTAGGTCCCCTAGTGAAGCTCTAGCTCTTGCAGTCCACTGGATCTCCCCATAAAGCTCAGCAGACCGTCTCACTAACCAGCAGTCTACAGACTGACCAACTTTATCTATCTCCACTCTGCCACCAGTTTCAGGCCTGGGGGGGGACAGCCCTTTTTTTTTACTCCTGTTCATGCAGATCGAAGCACAATTTAGCACCAATTTCTCCTGCCGAGGTCTGAGCGCCAAAGACTAAAGTAATTGTATTAATAAAATTCCTCTAATTCAGTTCTTTCTGTGTTGGTTTTTCAGATTGAAATATCCTCTGTCCTGCTTTTTTAAGGCATGAAGTTATGATGAGAAAATGCTGTTAGCATTAGGGAGCATTAAACCTGTCCATGTCATGATTCTGCCCTTTCAGGACTTCTTGGTCCTGTTTAAAATGTTTGGTTTCTCAGTTATGTTTTATTTTATGTTATTCTGTGTGACAAATACAGTAAAAAGCAAGTGTTACTTTAACACCTACAGAGCTGAATATAACTGTTTCAGATAACATTTGGTCCCACGGCAAATGTGTTTAAAATTTAGTCTATTGCTAGTGTCAGATTACTTAAGTTTACTCATATTAGTGTCAAAATGAAGAAGACCTAATTAAAGTAAAAAATAAAGAAGACCTCTCAGAGACTGGTTGGTAATCGACACCATAAAGGTAAAAGTTACACTTGATGTCAAATTTTACACTTATAATTAACTGCAACACTTGAGCAGATTTACACTCAGTTTAGTTGAAAACACTCTGTTTAGAGTTGAACAGGTTAACTCTGAGTTTTTACTCTACGTTGTTATTTCTTTCAGTTCTCTTTTCAGGATTTTTGGTATTATTTATTCCGTTATGGTAGTAAATCTGTCGCTGGGATTTGAATTAAAAATGCCACTGAAATTTAAATGTTGTATGTTTGTACTGTTTCAGTGTTAAAATTATTCAGAACACATTTTTGACCTAAAAAAATAATCATTGTCATTATTTCTACACACTTGAAATTTCATTTATTTTCTCTTCAAGCTAAAAATTCACATTACTATTTCAAAGCGATTACATTTTCAATACTTATTTTTCAGTTAAATTTTTCAGTGTTAAAAAAAATCTGCATATAAAAAATTCAACCTTTTAAACTCAATATTTTCAGCCTCCTGGGATTCAACTGGCTCTATTTCACCGTCTTAAATTCAGCGTCTAAATTCAGTGTAAAAAGGGAAGGGTTACTTCAGGTCACAGACATTAGCAATGGATTGTGGCGTCCAACACCCAGCCAATCCCGTTACATTTTCTAAGTCACGTGATGTGACGTTTGTGGCGCTCATACTAAAGGAAAACCAGCATCACGGAGCCGGTCATGCAAGCTAACGCTTGCAGCTGCACTTTTTGCTGGGTACAAGATGTAAAAAAAGTACTGGTACTTTTAAATGCTAACTTTGTAGGGGCAGTGACTGCAGTTTTACTGTAAGGTGCCTGACATGTAATCACCATACCATGCATATTGCTTTAGGTTAATAGACTATATTATTTAGGCTATATATACCTCCAAAAGTATATATAGCAACTAGACTACTGACTGTAAGTCTTTATAATTTAAAGCAATTCAAGGCAAGCAGGAGATACAGATAATCTTTTCACCCATTAATAATTATTTTCCTTTTATTCTGTCTAAAATGTTGCATAAACAATATTTTTCTATTTCTCTTAAAAGCAGGGCTAAAAGGTCGGAGAATTATAGAAATCAGTTTGAACACTTCCTGTTTTCTTAATAAGTAGAATCCGAATTTAAAGACGACATTTTAATGTAGAATCAGATCGTCTATAAGGTGACGAAGATCTGCTCCCTTCACTGCGCACAGCTCCTGCTGAGGTTTGACCTCTAAGGTGGGTTTCACAGGCAGCTGATGAGGTCATAAAGATGTGCTCATCCCAAAACTACGGTGGCCCTGAAGTGCAAACTGCAACTACAAATCTAAAAGCGCAACTACATTAAGGAAATCGCAACTACATAAAGCAAAGCGCAACTACATTAAGAAAAACAAAACTACATAAAGCAAAGCGCAACTACATTAAGAAAAACAAAACTACATAAAGCAAAGCGCAACTACATTAAGAAAAACAAAACTACATAAAGCTAAGCGCAACTACATTAAGGAAAACACAATTACATGAACCTCCCGGAAAAGGTAGGTACCAGAGGGAAACATGAGACATCGCTGATTGGACGACGGCGCCGTTTGACCCTTGAACCGGAAGTTGCGTCGTCTGAACAGTCCAGCTTCTTTTAAGTGTGTCTTCAGTGTACGCAAACTAACTGAAATTTGGTGATTAGTCTTGAGCATATCCAGTATCACCTCGTACGTATGTCCTGATTCAAAATATTCCTGGATAACGGCAGCTATGTTTGGGAAGCCGACAATATCCATGTTTTCAAAAGCCGCAGCAGGCAGAATGACTTCCGGTTCAAGGGTCAAACGGCGCCGTCGTCTAATCAGCGATGTCTCATGTTTCCCACTGGTACCTACCTTTTCCGGTAGGTTAATGCAATTGTGTTTTCCTTAATGTAGTTGCGCTTTGCTTTATGTAGTTGCGATTTCCTTAATGTAGTTGTGCTTTTAGATTTGTAGTTGCAGTTTGCACTTCAGGGCCACCGTACAAAACCCTTTGAAGTGTGACTGCTAAATCATATCCATGTACAGTAAAGAAAAACCTTCTGATGAAGAACCAGATAATGAAGTGTTTGAAACTCCCAGTAGTATTCTTCCTACGTGACAGGGCCGCTGTCATCTCAAGGGAGTTTAAACTCTATATGCACGTCTGGTTGAAACAGACACAGTGAAATAGATTATTCAGGTATAATAAACATAATCTTTCTGCGTATTTAGAAAGGCATCTCCAGGGCCTAAAAAAATCCCTGAAAACTGCGCCTTAATTGTAAATCCTCCAACCGTAGAGCCCGGCTGAAGACAAGCTGGCTTCGGATCTCTGTGTAAGTTGCTGAAATATTTAAATCCCACAGCTGCTTTCACGCCAACATGTTCCCTGTGAAATAGTTAAAGAATGACCCTGAGAGCAGAATCCTGCAGCTGAGAGGAGACATGCCTGCGTGTTATCAGCCAGCCGGGCTGGGCTGCTTCGCTCCCACACTATCTGTCTCATCTTTATTTTTTTCCCCATTGTAATTCAGAGCACACTCGCTGCTGCTGTTTTCACTCTGCGGAAAATAGAATTTCTTCACATTTGATCTGTTCTCTTTTTGTTTTCTCATTATCCATAAAGCATGTTATGAACCTCGCCGCCCGTTTCTAACTATCCACAGCTTCACAGAGAAACAGGGAAATGAAAAGTTGCATAGCAAATGTGCTGCAGATTAAATTAACTTCTTCATGAATATTTGTCTCTATTTTTTAAAGTTCTTCTCTTACAAAGAATAAGAGAATGGGAGCACATTCCCTCAGAAACTCCAGCCCCGGATGATAAAGCTGCAAATTCTCTCTCTGGAAGATTTTCCAAAACGTTAACTTTTGCATCTTATTTTCCTGTCTGTGTTCAGCTTTGATCCGATTGGATCATTTCAATGTTACAGACGGTTTATTCTGTTCAATACACAGTTTATAATGATAAATATCAGTCTGATGCTTTAAAAAGGAACAACAACAAATGAAAATCACATCTTATCTACTGATAAAGTTTTATTATTAACCTCTGAAATGAAGAGAAACATGTTCATGATCATTGAGCCGTGGCTTTTTAAAAATGCGATAACGTGGATAAGCTGGTTTAAAGCAGCATTTCCATCCCAGCACCAGCGGCTGTAATGAATCTGTTCCCAGCAGTGGCGCCTGGTGGAGTTTTCTCCAGGTTTTCTCTCAGATGAGAAGAGGAACTTTAACTATTTATTTAATTTTAAAGGAAAAGTCGCTCATATTCAGAGTTCAAACTTCTGAAAGTTCTTTAAATCTGAAATGATTCCATCCTGTTCAATAAATGATCAGTGTTTTTAATTCAGAGTAATTTTCATGTGAATGTGCTTTACTGGAGGCATCCATGTTTGTCAAAGAACACTACTGCCACCTACTGGTTAGTGACATTGTCACGGTGCGGTATCGGCTGTTGATCAAGTCCCAGTGCTGTATCTGGTGTTTGTCACAACGCGCTATTATCCAAGTCATCTTGAAAACATTCTTCTTCCAAATGTTGGCTACATATTACGGGTTTTTTCTCTGGCCAGAAGTTCGATGGCAAATCCTCCCTCTTCAAGTTGGCGATCCAACGACCAACCCGTCCGTGGAGGATCAGGAATCAGAAAGGTGGAATAACTCTTTTTTTCACTTTTACCCGATGTATTCCAGCATCCAGCTGCCATGCACGTGGGCATTGTCAGTTTCACTATAGCTCTGGTGAATTTCAATGGTGAAGTCCTCTGGAAATCTTCAATAATTGTTGTTGATTGCAGATGTGTCTAGTAGTTCCCATTGATTTAGCTTGGAAAGCGGGGAGAATGGCGCTAGGCTTACCGCAGCGTGACGTCACTGCTGGAAGATGGCAGGAGGGGGGGGCTACTATATTTGGGCAAAAATGGCCACTCCCAGACTTAGTGATTGTGATGAATTTTTTTATTTTTTTTCTGATTAATGCTTAATTCATTAAATCACATCGAACGTACTTTAGGTATAAATAATGATCCATTGATTAATCCTTGCTGACCGGACTTTTCCTTTAAGATACTACTATTATTCTGACTCAGTCTCCATGGTAAAAGCTGCTCCTGTAGGAGATTACATTCTTTTTGATTTAAGATTAAATGCCAATAAAGCTAAATATAATCCATTTTTATTTAAGTAGAATAAAATATTACTCCACATTAGGTCTCAGCATTAGTACTAGCTGTAGTTTCTTTTGGATCTCGCCCCTGTCATTCCAATAAACAAAATACCATTAAGTTTTATTCTCTGTATTGTAGTGAATCAATCCTAAAGAAAGAGGTTCCAACTGTTTGGGTCATAAGAGCCTTTTCCCTGGAAGCTCAATCTTAAAAAGGGAGAAAAAATTAGTTGTTTTTCTGCAAAGTAGAGGAAGGAGAAGGTTTACTTTACTGAATATGCAGAGAGAAAATCTGTGATGCAAAGGGAGTCTAGTGAAGGCAGCTGAAAGAATAGACTAGTAAACATCTAGTAACTTTAATGAGTGGTGTCCAATTTACCAGGTATGTTGCTTCTGTAAACTCTATTCATGCCAATAAAGATTCACTTTTGATCCATTTAGACTTTATAGAGAGCTGGAATCTGAGACGGCAGGAAATGAAGCTGGACCTTCATTAATCAGAGGAACAGACAGTAAACATAAAATCACTGGCCGACGTTTTCCTCTGAAACTGCTTCATATCTCTTCAGAGCCCCGACTGATCCCTTAAACGGACTGGGATTACATCACAATGGAGGGGTCAAAGGGCGTTAAGCTTCAGCAGCAGGGGAAAAAAAACATAGCTTCAGGAGGCACATGCCCCCCCCCACCCCTTCCTTATTTTTCCCCTTTACTCGGGATAATATCACACACTTGTCTGAACACAGGAAATCAATAAGCTTCACCTAAGTTCAAAACCAAAGCTGGTCATTAAAGGCAGGGAGAGAAAACAGTGATCAGAGTGTTGGTTCAATGAGGGCAAGAAAAGCTGCAGCCATTGTTATCTTCGTTAGCAGAACGGATCCAAGGCGGGAGGAGAGGATGAAGCAGAGAAAGTTCAGACCTTAAGCTCCCTCTTCTTTTCACAAACTTCACTTCATAAGAGTTTTCCATACTGAGAATTAGATTCTTTAAAACAAAGAAAACTGACCAATTAACAGTTTAGGACTGTATTATCCAAATGCACCTCTAATATTTAGATTGCATTAGAATTTTTTAATTGGTCGGGTTCCTTTCGTGGACTATATTTTTTTGGTTAAAGCTTTTTTTTTTTGCCATCATTGCGTCGTTTTGATTTCTATTTCAAATCAAGCAGCTCAGAGAAAACTGTGACCAGTTCACTGCAGGCTGAATGTCTGAGAAGGAGGAGAAAAGAGGAACCAGCAGCTCTGGCTTTCTGTCTGCTGGAGTCAACCTCTAATAAGACACGTCAGAGAAGGAAATTTGCAGAGACATGGACTTATTAACCCCAACAGTTATGCTACGCTGGGTCTGATGCAGTTTCTTGGTACAACCAGGGGCTAATCTACCATTAGGCAAGTTCCTGGGGGCCCCATAAAACTCTGTATACATGTATAGTTTTAATACAACTAACCGTTACTTGTGCACAATAAAAATCCTTTGGCTAAAATGCCATCAGAATCCTGATAATATTAAGTGTGTCTCAGCCCCCCCCCCCCCCCCCCCCCCCCCCCCCCCCCTCAGCATCCACCATATTGGATCAGTCCATTTGCTGCACATGTTCAGAAAGGTCCAAACAGACAGCAGCAAACCATTTGAAAACAAACCATGCAAAGAGCAGTGTTGCCACCCCCCTCTAAAGCATGCCTGAAGAGGTCCTATTAAACACTAGAATAGAAAACCCAATAGAAAATCCCTTTATTGTCCCACAATGGGGAAATTCTGTTGTTACAGCAGCAAAGGCTGTACAGCAAAGGTGGTCACATAAATGTGACCCTTAAAATGTGTATAAAAAATAATATAAATAAGTGAATAAAAAAATAAACCAAATAAATACTGTACTGTACAGTGTTTTTACAAATATGAATACTGTCCAAATGGAGAAAAAATAATCAATAACAGTTGTGGACATTTTTACAGTAGTGTATCTGTGAAAATAGCAGCAACATGAGAGATGTACAAAATGACAGCAACATGTTATTTAAGTGACTAAGATGGAAACTGCAAAAATCAGCATGAATGGAACAAGTTATTGAAGTCGACCAAGTTATCAGAGTTATTCTAGATATAAAGGCTAGATAATTAAAGGCTTTTAAACTCTGCAGCTTTCTGGCAGTGGCGTCACTTAGCCTGATACATTTGTTTTTTAGCAATGGCGTAAAGACACAATAATAGGCCCGTAAGCAACATTATCTGGTACTTTAGTATGTTCTGCTGTAAAATGAGTTTTATCGGGCTACCTTCAGTTTCACAGCCCCCCTCCTCACCCATTAATCTCCTGGTCGCCATCTTTACTCACTGCAGCAGCAGCGTCCTCCTCTCTCTCTTCGGTTCTTTGTTTATTTTGGGGAGTTTTTTCCAATTTTCCAGCAGCTCTTCTTTCCTTGATCTTTTCTGGAATCCACTTAAGTACCTCTTTAGTATCCGTCGTCGCTAACACATTGTACGTACCGGTTATGCTTTTAATCTACGCTCTGGATTACCCATAACTCCAAATTGTAGTGTAAGAAATAAAATACTCAAATACATTGTTCTTTTAAGATCTTTGTTGCGTTTTGAAACATGTTAAATGAGTGTATTTTTTACCAGCCGTCTAATTAACTATACACAGTTATTAACATAGTAATTAAAAGTACCGCTGTCTGGTGTGCTATTGGTGTCGTGTTTAAGCGGCTCACCATCATGGTGAAATCTGCCATGTGTTGGGGTATAAATACGGTCCAGTCATTTATCGTAGTATCTGGTGTGTTAAAGAGGAATTTTTCACACCATTTCATCTGTAAAGGGACGTCCTTGTCCAAAATCGTGTAGGGGGCCCCTAAGAGGTCGGGGACCCCTACAGTAAGCAACTTCTCTGCTTACCGATAGTTACGCCATTGTTTTTAAGGTACCATTTTTAGTATAAGTAGACATTAAACAACATTTCTAGAAGTATTTTTATTATTTATTTTTATTATTTTATTTTTATTTTAAAAATCTGCCCAGGATTTAAAAACAGTTTACTGAAAACTTACAGGTGTGCAGGATTTCAACCGATCTATTTCTTGGTCCCCATGTTTATGGGCAGTTTATTCATGTTTTAGATGAGCTACAGCCCTCATGGTCAGTCTGACGACTGGATGGGGCTCAGTTTCAATCACAAAGCAAGAGTTGATTGGATGGATGGTAAATAAAAACAATAATTAGGTGAATTAAATCCCTGTGTCGTCTAGCAACATATTGATAATTGTTTTATATGATAACATTTAGCAGAAAGTTAGCAAAGTAAATAAAAGCAGCTGTAAGGACAGCAGAAAATAATATATTAAAGTTATTCTTTGCTTTTATGGACGGACTCTAAGGAATAAATTTGAGATTCGATCAGAATTCTAACATTATTATTTCTAATAGACCTAAACATCGTATCATAAATGATCATTCATGCTTTCATTTCATCACACATAGATTACTGTATTTCTGTTTCAATAAGTAATCCCTGAACAGACTACAGTTTAGACACACCGCCCACATTTAGCCCACATTCCCCCTCTTTGGCTCCCAGTCAAATACAGAATGGACTTTTAGAATCCTGGCCCTGCATGGTCAGAACCTGCATGGTCAGAACCTGCATGGTCAGAACCTGCATGGTCAGACCCTGCATGGTCAGACCCTGCATGGTCAGACCCTGCATGGTCAGAACCTGCATGGTCAGACCCTGCATGGTTAGACCCTGCATGGTCAGACCCTGCATGGCCAGACCCTGCATGGTCAGACCCTGCATGGTCAGAACCTGCATGGTCAGACCCTGCATGGTCAGACCCTGCATGGTCAGAACCTGCATGGTCAGACCCTGCATGGTCAGACCCTGCATGGTCAGAACCTGCATGGTCAGACCCTGCATGGTCAGACCCTGCATGGTCAGACCCTGCATGGTCAGAACCTGCATGGTCAGACCCTGCATGGTTAGACCCTGCATGGTCAGACCCTGCATGGTCAGACCCTGCATGGTTAGACCCTGCATGGTCAGACCCTGCATGGTCAGACCCTGCATGGTCAGACCCTGCATGGTCAGACCCTGCATGGTCAGAACCTGCATGGTCAGACCCTGCATGGTCAGACCCTGCATGGTCAGACCCTGCATGGTCAGAACCTGCATGGTCAGACCCTGCATGGTCAGACCCTGCATGGTCAGAACCTGCATGGTCAGACCCTGCATGGTCAGACCCTGCATGGTCAGACCCTGCATGGTCAGACCCTGCATGGTCAGACCCTGCATGGTCAGACCCTGCATGGTCAGACCCTGCATGGTCAGACCCTGCATGGTCAGACCCTGCATGGTCAGAACCTGCATGGTCAGACCCTGCATGGTCAGACCCTGCATGGTCAGACCCTGCATGGTCAGACCCTGCATGGTCAGACCCTGCATGGCCAGACCCTGCATGGTCAGAACCTGCATGGTCAGACCCTGCATGGTCAGACCCTGCATGGTCAGAACCTGCATGGTCAGAACCTGCATGGTCAGACCCTGCATGGTCAGACCCTGCATGGTCAGAACCTGCATGGTCAGACCCTGCATGGTCAGACCCTGCATGGTCAGACCCTGCATGGCCAGACCCTGCATGGTCAGAACCTGCATGGTCAGACCCTGCATGGTTAGACCCTGCATGGTCAGACCCTGCATGGTCAGACCCTGCATGGTCAGACCCTGCATGGTCAGAACCTGCATGGTCAGAACCTGCATGGTCAGACCCTGCATGGTCAGACCCTGCATGGTCAGAACCTGCATGGTCAGACCCTGCATGGTCAGACCCTGCATGGTCAGAACCTGCATGGTCAGACCCTGCATGGTCAGACCCTGCATGGTCAGACCCTGCATGGTCAGAACCTGCATGGTCAGACCCTGCATGGTCAGACCCTGCATGGTCAGACCCTGCATGGTCAGACCCTGCATGGTTAGACCCTGCATGGTCAGACCCTGCATGGTCAGACCCTGCATGGTCAGACCCTGCATGGTCAGACCCTGCATGGTCAGACCCTGCATGGTTAGACCCTGCATGGTCAGAACCTGCATGGTCAGACCCTGCATGGTCAGACCCTGCATGGTCAGAACCTGCATGGTCAGACCCTGCATGGTCAGACCCTGCATGGTCAGACCCTGCATGGTCAGAACCTGCATGGTCAGACCCTGCATGGTCAGACCCTGCATGGTTAGACCCTGCATGGTCAGACCCTGCATGGCCAGACCCTGCATGGTCAGAACCTGCATGGTCAGACCCTGCATGGTTAGACCCTGCATGGTCAGACCCTGCATGGTCAGACCCTGCATGGTCAGAACCTGCATGGTCAGACCCTGCATGGTTAGACCCTGCATGGTCAGACCCTGCATGGTCAGACCCTGCATGGTCAGACCCTGCATGGTCAGAACCTGCATGGTCAGACCCTGCATGGTCAGAACCTGCATGGTCAGACCCTGCATGGTTAGACCCTGCATGGTCAGACCCTGCATGGTCAGACCCTGCATGGTCAGACCCTGCATGGTCAGACCCTGCATGGTCAGACCCTGCATGGTCAGAACCTGCATGGTCAGACCCTGCATGGTCAGACCCTGCATGGTCAGACCCTGCATGGTCAGAACCTGCATGGTCAGACCCTGCATGGTCAGACCCTGCATGGTCAGACCCTGCATGGTCAGAACCTGCATGGTCAGAACCTGCATGGTCAGACCCTGCATGGTCAGACCCTGCATGGTCAGAACCTGCATGGTCAGACCCTGCATGGTCAGACCCTGCAGCTGACCTGCTGCCTCCCTTAGGTCTTCCAGTCAGTTTTAAAACTCAGGGAGATCACCTGATGTTCACCATCATTTCTTCTTGTTTTTTTTGTTTTGTTTTTTTTTGGCTGGAATCTGAGAAACGTAAAGCCGAGTTGGTATGGTAGCATTAATAACTGTTTATCCACACCCGACCCCTTAACATTTAAACATATTTAAATGCTTTTTTTTTTCCAGTAAATTTCATATTTTATTTCCCACCATTCTAGATATGTGATGGATTTAATATTTCTTAGAAATCAATTGAATTCTGAAAGTGAGCGACTTTTCCTTTAAAGCTGATTGATATGCCTTCCTGTTGACTGAAGGTGTGAACATTAAACCATGCAAGGATGAAAGTAGCGTCATGATTAGACTGGTCATAGGTTTGTGAAAGACGTCCTTAATAAGGGTTGACCAAGCAGAGCTGCATTGGCTCTGAGTGCGCCGGGCTTTCTTCATTCCCAATTGTAGTTTGCTCATTGACATTTCCAGATGTGAACAGTTCACAGAGGCTGCGACTGAGGAGAGAAACTGACATTTTCTGTCTCTGCAAGTGCTTGACAAAGGCTGAGAAGCACTGACATTTGTGAAAGTGTCGAGCGAAGCACTCGTAAGAGTTTCTATTATGAGAAGACGAGGTAAATTACACATTATATCAGTGCAGTGATCTACGCTCAGAGGAAATCTGAGGAAAAGGAAACGATGAGTTCAGGAGCGGGAAGTACAGGAAGGAGGTAGCAGAAAGAAGGGAAAAGAACAGAAGGGAAAACAAATACAGCCGCCTCGCTGCAATTCTCAAGTGATTCATTGTGTGAAAGCGTCTCCAGTCTTTTGCCTCTAAGCCTCTCTCAACTGCAGCAGACAGTTCCCTGAAGTGGAAAAAGCCTTCTGCTGTTGATCTTCTATGAAAAAGGTACAAACTGTTCAGCTCAAACAGACTATTGAATGATAATGGCACATCTCGTGGAAACAAATTCACAAGTGGATGTAAAAGATTTAAGCAGCCAGACAGAAAAAAAACAACCTCTGCAATGAGAGTTCATTTCAGTAAAAACATCTCTGAGCTAGCTTTCTAAGAAAAATGTGTAAAATGATGATTATCGTGTTTTATAATGACAGAAAATTCACTGAACCTCAGAAAACCTGATAATCATCATCCATCCATCCATCCATCATCCACCATCCATCCATCCATCCATCCATCCATCCATCCATCCATCCATCCATCCATCCATCCATCATCCATCCATCCATCCATCCATCCATCCATCCATCCATCCATCCATCCATCCATCCATCCATCCATCCATCCATCCATCCATCCATCCATCCATCATCCATCCATCCATCATCCATCCATCCATCCATCCATCCATCCATCATCCATCCATCCATCCATCCATCCATCCATCCATCATCCATCCATCCATCCATCCATCATCCATCCATCCATCCATCCATCCATCCATCCATCATCCATCCATCCATCCATCCATCCATCCATCCATCATCCATCCATCCATCCATCCATCCATCATCCATCCATCCATCCATCCATCATCCATCCATCCATCCATCCATCCATCATCCATCCATCCATCCATCCATCCATCATCCATCCATCCATCCATCCATCATCCATCCATCCATCCATCCATCCATCATCCATCCATCCATCCATCCATCCATCCATCATCCATCCATCCATCATCATCCATCCATCCATCCATCCATCATCCATCCATCCATCATCCATCCATCCATCCATCCATCATCCATCCATCCATCCATCCATCATCCATCCATCCATCATCCATCCATCCATCCATCCATCCATCCATCCATCCATCCATCCATCATCCATCCATCCATCATCCATCCATCCATCCACCATCCATCCATCCATCCATCATCCATCCATCCATCCATCCATCATCCATCCATCCATCCATCCATCCATCCATCCATCCATCATCCATCCATCCATCCATCCATCCATCCATCATCCATCCATCCATCCATCATCCATCCATCCATCCATCCATCCATCCATCCATCATCCATCCATCCATCCATCATCCATCCATCCATCCATCCATCCATCCATCCATCCATCCATCATCCATCCATCCATCCATCCATCCATCCATCATCCATCCATCCATCCATCCATCCATCCATCATCCATCCATCCATCCATCCATCATCCATCCATCATCCATCCATCATCCATCCATCCATCCATCATCCATCCATCCATCCATCCATCCATCATCCATCCATCCATCCATCCATCCATCCATCCATCCATCCATCATCCATCCATCCATCCATCCATCCATCCATCATCCATCCATCCATCATCCATCCATCCATCATCCATCTATGGGCAATAGGTGTGTTCCAACCTGAAAGGTCACCAGTTCATTGTGGGGGAAATTACATTTCACTAAAAATGTCCCTTACTGCACCCGATATCACCAAGTAAACAATTCTCATGAACTGGAAATCAATTATCAACTTTTCACTCCAGAACAATGAATGACTGATTTCATATTCTTTTAAAATGTAACCTTTTTCTGCCTGGTCCTCCTTCTTTACATTCATTACCTCTACTTTAGTATTTCATACTGTATATCTACATTTAGTATGAAACACTAAAAATATCTTAAAAATACTTAAAAATAAACCATGTTAATGTCAGACTTCCTGTTCTTTACTGAATGTCAGACTGCACTGTTGGATTTCTGTTTCACAGCATTTTAACAGCAGGCAAAGAAAATTCAGATGATTGAGACAATTATTGTGAGGAAAAATCTGAGAAAAGGCTCAGGAGTTGCAAACGTTTTTGAGGATGCAGTGATTCTGACAATGGCAGCTTAATTTGGTGGATTTTAGGTGAATCCAAGCATATTTCCGTCCATGCTTGGAATCAGGCTTTAGGTTCCCGCCACAGGTCTGGATGATGTCACAGTTTGAAAGCTTGAAAACATGATATCTCTTCAGTAAACCATTTTCCACTGACTGCTGGAGGATGTCTGAGTGTACCGTTTATTGGCGCAGCTGAAATGGGTAACAAAGACAGCTGATTGGACAGACATATCCGTCTAGCCATGAAAGGAAAGTTAAAGCTCTTATTTTTGGAGTTTAACTCTAAAATGATGGAGAGGAGGACAAAAAAAGATGAAAGCCATGGAGGTGCCCCTTCATCCAGCAGACAGGAGCAGCTTATTAAAAGTTTGACCCATAATAGCGTCAATTCAATGAATGTGCTTGATATGGAACAGGTAAAGAAAAACCATCCTGTGTGAGCCCAGTATTTTATTCATTTTTCTTTTTAAAGTCCTTCTACAGGCAGTGGGATTTACCATTAGGCAATACTAGGCAGGTGCCTAGGGCCCCAAGTTCCTGGGGGCCCCATAAACCTCTGTTTCCATGTATGGTTAATACAACTATTCCTTATTTCTGCACATTAATTATGTTTTTGATAAAAATCCTTTGGCTAAAATGCCATCAGAACGCTGATAATATTCAGTGTGTCTCAGCCCCCCCCCTTCAGTGTCCACCATATTGGATCAGTCCATCTGCTGCACATGTTCAGAAAGGTCCAAACAGACAGCAGCAAACCATTTGAAAACAAACCATGCAAAGAGCAGTGTTGCCAACTTAGCGCTTTAGTCGCTATATTTAGCCACTTTTCAGACCCCTCTAGCACTTTGATTTCTAAAAAGCTCCTAGCGCCAAATCTTGCCACATTTTTCTGCTACTGGAGTCTTTGGAGACAACATCTAAAAGCAGCGAACTCTGCTCTCCAGAGCGAGTAGATTGGTAACCCCGCCTCCTGCTCTCCTCTATCTTGTCTGCTGTCATGATTCATGCAGCTATTATTTCATCCAAATGAAAAATGGAGAACAGATAAGCAGATCATGGCTTGTCTACAGTGAAAAGAAGGACTGGGTTATTTACTTTGGCCTTTTTGGAAACACAGGAAGGAGCAATCAGCTAAGTGAGCTTAGTGCTTGGAAAAAATCTTTCATTCCTTTAGAGACAGCATGAAAAGTCAGCTGAGTACAAAACATAGAGAGGAAAACAAGAAGAAAAGGGACAAGAAGAGAGGGACACAACCTAGAACAGATAATGGATGTCTATTCTATTAACATTTATCTATCTGGAGAATGGGGCTGTTCTATGTCTTCTCAGTTCAGAGGCCCCCTGCCTGTCTTTGCCTAGGGCCCCAAATTTCCTAAATCTGCCCATGTTTACAGGCTCTGTGGGGTTATCCTGTTATCTGGTGTAATGTTTTGTTAGTTAATCAATATGCCACAATGTTTAATTAATTATCGGGTTTTTCCGTTTTTAATTGATTGCATAAAGTTTCATCTGCAGTCCTACTGCATTAATCTGTCCTTTGCTGTTCCTTCACATTTTGAGGTACCAATGATGTTCCAGATTATAGTTAAATAGATTGAGCTAAAAATTCAGTTCATACAGATGAAAATTAACTAGTTCACATTCATAGTTTACTTTTTCCAGAAATTTACTAAGTTCACCAACCTATAAATGAACTAGTTCAAGTTCATTTGGTAAATGAAGCCACAATCCTCCACAATAGAACCTCATATTCCCCCTTTAAATGTGTGATCATAATTTATAGAAAGAAACGGAAAATCCTGGATGCAGTCCAGGTTTACTGCATGTGCAGTGAAGCCTTTATTTAGCCGAAGGACTCAGAACTTCAGGAACATTCAGGAACATTCAGGAATATTCAGGAACATTCAGGAATATTCAGGAACATTCAGGTTCTGCTGAAAAGATCTGAATCAAAATGATTTCTTCCGTTCCTCATTCAGTAGCAGATATTTCCACAGATGCTCAGATGCTTTAACTCCATGTGAGGCTTTAACTGTGAAGTAGGCGTGGCTGGCGTACAGACTTGTTTGTTAAGTCCCTGTGGGAACAATTTGCACTAAAACGTGAGTTCTTTGTTTTTCCTTTGTTAGTTGGAAAAAACAAGAGCGCTTGGCAGAACTGCGCTCTGCTAAACTGGCTTTAAAAATCCCAGCAGATGAGTCTGAATGCAGCGGACTGGTATAAGCAGGAGACATGATGCTCTTTTGCTGTAATACGTAAAACCTGGCGTTATCTAGTGAAAAGTGTTGTCATCAACTGAACGCCAACGTGAGCTGTGTGTCGGGCTGTGTAGGAACTGTCATTCAAGTCAATTCAATTCAGTTTATTTCTATAGCGATATATACACAACATGTCGTCCTAAGGCATTTTCCCGTTCACCAGATCATCCAGTCAGATTGGTTCAAAGTTTTCTATCTAAGGAAAACCAGCTGATTGCATCGACTCATTGACTCTTCAGCAATCCCTCACACTAAGCATGCTTGTAGCGACAGTGGAGAGGAAAAACTCCCTTTGAACAGGAAGAAACCTCCAGCAGAACCAGGCTCAGTGTGAGCGGCCATCTGCTGAGGCCCACTGGGGTTCAAGGAGACAGAAGCAGACATAGAAAAAGAAGCATAGATACAAAAGGCAACTGTCAACCAGCTCCACAGGCGGCCCCGTCCAGGAAACACACAGCCAGGCAGAAAAGCTCCGAGCCAGCTCCCATGTCAGAGGATGAAGAGGGCAAGAATTCATTGAAAGGATTTATAATAAAAGGCACTAGGAGGCGTCCTGCTGCCTTGCTCTACTTCTTTCTTTACTACCTGCTGTAGTGGGGGAGCAAATATTAAGGCGAGGAATGACAGATGGAACCTGGGAGTGAATGCTTACAATAAGCCCCACCCGGGGGTTTAAAGCGCCTCTCATTGGCTGCTGTCTCATGTCAACTGTCTTCAGAAATGTCACTGTGTCAGAAAGTAAAGGTGGTGAGATGAGAACTGGGCATGCACAAATCAGTCTGTGAGAGAAACCGATTATTTAATAAAGGGACGCATTTGACTGAAAAATGTTGGTTTTGTTGAGATAGCAAGCTAACCTGGAGCTGAAAACCACCACACCCAGCAAAGCAACTGGAAACTCTGGTGCTTCTGTGTTTTTTCACCAGAAAAACCTTGGTAATTTTTTTTATGCATTTTTGACGTTTGCTAGATTAAAAAAAAAACAAGATTATTAATAACATTGACATAAGGAAGATACAGGTTCTAATTCTGTGGATTATTAAGATCAAAATAAGCCTTTGGTTAGACATTGGTAAAGCCAACTTAGAAAAGACAAATACTCTTTTATGGTCATTGTTAGAAAAACATATAGATTTTTTGTAATAGTAGGTGGCATCATTTGACGGATAAGGTTGTTTTCTTGAACAACAAAATTTTTTTGAAAGATCTCCATGTTGCTGGTAGTAATTGAAAAATAATTCCAGGAATTTATCAAAGTAAAAATGGCTGCTGGAATTTAGCTCCGCTTGAGTGGTGGTATGTTCTTTACAAATATTTACATGTTGCAGACAGCTTTGATCTTGATAAATGATAGTTTATCTAATCCAATCCATCCAATTTAAAATAATCACACCAATCAAATGACTTTCCGTATTCCTCAGGCGGTATAGACCGGTTAGCTAATACTTTTATTTCAGATTCAAACATGCTGAACATAGATGCAGAAACTGCACCAGTTATCTGCTGCAGGTCTGAAAAACTAGGCTGTTGCTGGCAGTAATTACATATTCTCTTAATATTTTGCACAGTCTATTGAAGGCATATGGATACCTGAGAAGCAGGGATCCAAATAACCACTTAGTTTATAGGTTTTTCATGAGCAATAAAGCTTTTTATTTAAAATCTTTAGTAAATCAGTCCAACAGTATTGGAGAATCATAATATTACTCTCTGCTGTAGACATAGAGAATACATTTTTCCATTGAAAGAAAGACTGTGAACAATAAGGAAATGGTTTCCAGGACTCAAACTCACAATTTAATCAGACTAATTACCTGCTGAGATGACCAGATTGTTTTTGGAGGAGGTTTACATGAAGTGCTAAGAGCTGCCATGCAGATTTATAAAGCTGCTCTGCTTTATCTGCAGTTGGTGTTGCCAATTCGAGAGGCTTCAATAGACTATTAATAACTAGTAATATGCATGCAGTGGAACTGAGTTTATTCCATCACATAGTTTAGTCTTATGTGATGGTAACCTTCATTTTCATCCGGAGAACTGCTTTGCAGCTGCAAGACAGAATAGCTCTCTGCCTCCTTATAGGAAGAAGCATAATTCAGTTAATTTCCAACAATATCAAACATTTCAATTCAATTCTATTCAGTTTATTTCTATAGCACCAATTCAAAACAGATGTCATCTCAAGGCACTTTGTTCACCAGATCATCCAGTCAGATTGAATTAAAGTTTTCTATCTAAGGAAAACCAGCTGATTGCATTGACTCATTGACTCTTCAGCAATCCCTCACACTAAGCATGCTTGTGGCGACAGTGGAGAGGAAAAACTCCCTTTGAACAGGAAGAAACCTCCAGCAGAACCAGGCTCAGTGTGAGCAGCCATCTGCTGAGGCCCACTGGGGTTCAAGTAGACAGAAGCAGACATAGAAAAAGAAGCATAGATACAAAAGGCAACTGTCAACCAGCTCCACAGGCGGCCCCGTCCAGGAAACACACAGCCAGGCAGACGAGCTCCGAGCCAGCTCCCATGTCAGAGGATGAAGAGAGCACATCCAGTTAGTCACAGTCAGAGAAACAGGAACACACTGGAAAACAGGCTGAGATTGAACTAACAGATTCTGCAGAGTGGGAGAATAGAGATAGAATGAAGCAGAATGATGAAAAAGGGGTCCCTATGTCCTCCAGCAGTCTAAGCCTATAGCAGCAGAACTATAGAGATAGATCAGGATAACCTGAGCCACTCTAACTAGAAGCTTTATCAAAAAGGAAAGTTTTAAGCCTAGTCTTAAAAGTAGACAGGGTGTCTGCCTCACGGACTAAAACTGGTAGTTGGTTCCACAGGAGAGGAGCCTGAGAACTAAAAGATCTGCCTCCCATTCTACTTTTAGAAATTCTAGGAACCACTAGTAAACCTGCAGATTGAGAGCGAAGTGCTCTGTTAGGAACATAAGGAACAATCAGATCTCTGATATCAGATGGAGCTTGGCCATTTAAGGCTTTATATGTGAGAAGGAGGATTTTAAATTCTATTCTGGATTTAACAGGAAGCCAATGAAGAGAAGCCAGGATAGGAGAGATATGATCTCTCTTTTTCATTTTCATTAGAACTCTGGCTGCAGCATTTTGGATCAGCTGAAGGCTTTTAACTACAGTTTGTGGACTTCCTGATAGTAAAGAATTACAATAGTCCAGCCTTGAAGTAACAAATGCATGGACTAGTTTCTCAGCATCACCCCTGGACAGGATATTTCTAATTTTTGCAATGTTCCTCAGATGAAAGAAGGAAATTCTAGAAACCTCCTTAGTATGGGACATAGATAATAAAATATATGATGAATGACTTTTAATTCTTCGTCACATAAAGAGACACTGTTTTAAACTGTTAGCTTAAAATAAAGTGACATGTACTGTATTTGTCCAGGGCAGCATACCAATGTTTTTAAAACTAATACACAACCCCCTCTTTATTTTTACATTCAATAAATACTAAACATTTTAATTTCAGGTGAGATTTTAACGTCAGGTTTATAGAATCATAGCACCGTTCCAGAGCTTTTGCAGAACTTCCACCTGGCCTCTAGGAAGCAAAGCACCCGCCTCCACCCTGCCTTCCTGCAGCAGAGCCTCGGTTGTGATAAAGATGGAACATGCTCTCAGAGCTCGTCATGCTACGCTTCCTGTTCTGCAGTGCTGATGTTCTGACATTGATCACCATCAAACTGTCAACAACATGCAGCGACTGAGGTGCTGAGAGAGAAGGGAGATGCTGTGGGATGATAACATGGTTTTCCTCATAAATGATTTTCTTTCAACGGAAACGGTGCACTGAAGCAGGGTTTACTATTAATTTGCACATTTTTCTTTGGGGGAGAAGATTGAGATGGATTATGTCTGCAGGCTGCAGTATACCGTCACAGAGGACGAGATATAGCTGTGAGCAGCTCTGCAGGTCCTGGCTTAGAAAAAGTCAGAGCCAAGTGAAGAACGGTCCTCATTCACCCTGAAAAGAAGATGCTGAGAAACTAGTCCATGCATTTGTTACTTCAAGGCTGGACTATTGTAATTCTTTACTATCAGGAAGTCCACAAACTAACTTCACTCAATCTGCAGGTTTACTAGTGGTTCCTAGAATTTCTAAAAGTAGAATGGGAGGCAGATCTTTTAGTTCTCAGGCTCCTCTCCTGTGGAACCAACTACCAGTTTTAGTCCGTGAGGCAGACACCCTGTCTACTTTTAAGGCTAGGCTTAAAACTTTCCTTTTTGATAAAGCTTCTAGTTAGAGTGGCTCAGGTTATCCTGAGCTATCTCTATAGTTCTGCTGCTATAGGCTTAGACTGCTGGAGGACATAGGGACCCCTTTTTCATCATTCTGCTTCATTCTATCTCTATTCTCCCACTCTGCAGAATCTGTTAGTTCAATCTCTAACGTTCTGCTCTCTCTGCTTTTTCTCATAGTAGCTTCATCTGGTCTGTTCCTGTTTGGCTGTGACTCCATCCTGGAGAGAAATATCAGCTGTGCTGCTGCCATCAACACCTTTGTTTCTAGATGTTGGAGCTTGGCCTGTTTTCCAGTGTAGTCCTGTTTCTCTGACTGTGACTAACTGGATGTGCTCTCTTCATCCTCTGACATGGGAGCTGGCTCGGAGCTCGTCTGCCTGGCTGTGTGTTTCCTGGACGGGGCCGCCTGTGGAGCTGGTTGACAGTTGCCTTTTGTATCTATGCTTCTTTTTCTATGTCTGCTTCTGTCTCCTTGAACCCCAGTGGGCCTCAGCAGATGGCCGCTCACACTGAGCCTGGTTCTGCTGGAGGTTTCTTCCTGTTCAAAGGGAGTTTTTCCTCTCCACTGTCGCTACAAGCATGCTTAGTGTGAGGGATTGCTGAAGAGTCAATGAGTCGATGCAATCAGCTGGTTTTCCTTAGATAGAAAACTTTAATGTGTAATCTGGTTGAATTGTCTTGAAAACTTTGAACCATCTAATTTACGACTGTAATATCTTGTGTAAAATAATTTGAAATGACGTGTTGTTAATTGGTGCTATAGAAATACACAGAATCGAAGTGGTTCTGTTGGAGGTTTTTTCCCGTTTACAGGAAGTTTTTCCTCTCCACTGTCACTACAAGCATGCTTAGTTTGAGTCAATGACTCGATGCAATCAACTGGTTTTTCTTAGATAGAAAATCAATCTGACTGGATGATCTGGTGAACTGGAAAGTGCCTTGAGATGACATGTGTTGTAAATTGGCGCTATGGAAATAAACTGAACTAAATGGAATTGAATACAGCTGAACAAAAAGCATTTTGTCTAATTTACGCGAATTAACTGTTGCTACTGCACTATGATGCATACATGGGACTGCTGTTCTGTTCAGTTTGTCTGTGTCATTATGTGCCTTTCCCTATCAAATAAAATTAAAGTAATAAAATGTTTCCTTTTGCCATCCGTTGTCCCTTTGAATTCATCAACAGCTTTCCCAAATATGCACTGAGATCAAACTGGTCGAGGTCTCAGCTGTGACTCACAGTGAAAAACTACTGCTAACGTTTCCTTCCTTCCATCTCAGATTTGCTTAGCTTTGGAAAATCTCAAATCAATTTGAAATAGAATGTTTGTGGATATTTATATCCACATTCAGTGTAAATATGGCTTTGAACCATGTTGATCCTTTGAG